>NW_003852458.1:10694442-10697520 GCF_000181295.1 Otolemur garnettii | reverse complement strand
CCCCAAACCTGCAATTGTCAAGCTATTCAACTACCATTGCTCTGATCTAACTTCTTGTAAGACAAACTGAGAGGTCCCTCCGATAGGGATCATTTATGGGGAATATGTCACTGCTATCTACCTAGATTTCTTAGAGGTTTGGGGAAGGTACTTTGATACTGAATGAGATCACCACATGGCTTGCAGTGGAATCTGAAACTTAAGTAGTCCACGCAGTACTTTTCCTCCTTTGAGGTGTAATCTCACTCTTCCCTTCACCACCAGCTGACTGTAAGGAGTGGAGTGTGTGACTACAGAAAGCAGCAGAACAGCACCAACTGTCACAGAGCCAGAGACCAGCCGATGCCTCAGGCAGGAAACGACTCCACATTTGTTCAACTGGCTTTTGTGTAGCCATCGGGCGAGCATTGGTTTGTTGTTTTTCACTTGTTTTTTTCTTTTTGGCATTAACTCAAAATGAGTATTTAGTACAACTTAAAATAGAAAACTTCTAGCTATAGCCACACCAAAAAATAGTTTTTTTTAATGATTGTCACAAGTGAATGAATTATGTTTTCACCTCCTCAGCGTTTCTATGGGCAAAACGCCTAAAAATAAACAGTGCTAAATTTCTTTCTGTCATCCTGCTCGTTGAAAGCACGTTTTGCGCTCGCAAGGTTTGAAATTTTTAAATATTTAAAAACTGAATTTTTTTTAATGGGGAAAAAGATAGGAGAATGAACGTAAAAAGGATTGGCACTGTTCTCTCTTCTTCGAATCCAGCTACTAGAATCCCTGACAATATCCAAGGCGTGTTGGAGACATTTTGAATGTGGTCTCCAGTGAGTTCTACAAGAGATAAACCATCTCCCTACCCTTCAGTAAAGATCAATACTTTATCATTCTACAAAATAATAATAATAACAATAACAACAAAAACTCCAGTAAATGTATTTTTGAAGTACTTCAAACTAATAAATATTTTTTGATACTTACTATCATTGCAGGCTCTGGGGATAATAGACAGGAAATAAACAATGTAGTCACTGGATTCATGAGAGTGTCATGATTTTGTTGAGGAAATAAGATTAACATACATAAAACCATTAAAAGCACAATAGTAAGTTTTTATTCCATATAGATAATACTCAGGGTAACAGTTTTCATTCACAGCCATCCTCCCATTTCTCATCACAAACTGTCCTGATTCTTCATAAAAAGCTCCAGGGACCTGACTGGCCAAGACAAGGCTCTCTATGGAGGATATGGAGGGGAGCCTATAGGATAGAAGGGAATAGCCCTTTCCTGATGCACATTTGTGTAAGAAGGACTGAGCCGAAGGATTTTAGAGTCCTCTAACACATTGTGTACAGTTGTGCTTTAAGACCTTGTTCAAATAATGGAAGAGGAAAAATATTCGAAGACGGAACCAGAAAGGAACCTGGGCAGACCAAAGCAGATGTTAGAGTAAGTGATTCAAAAATGAAAGTTTACTAGCTAATAACCAGCGTGACTCACCGAGAAGCACGCTCTTACTAAGTGCTTTAGGTAGGCAATGCGTAATCTTTACGACAACCATTAGAGTTTGAAATTCTTTACTCACATGTAACTGGTGAGGAAACCAAAAGTGACTCCTCCAAGATTTCACAGCTAAGGAAAGTGAATAAACTGGGATTCAAATCAGATTCACTTGATTCTTAAGCCCTCAGTTTTCCTACTCTGCCAACCATTTCTCTGAACTCACCTCATGTGACCCTTCAACCCATGAGATGCACTTACATCTCAAGTGCAGCAGATAGTACAGGAAGAGACACAGCGGCACAGACCTTCAGCAAGTGTTTATAAGTGCCTGTTAGGGCAGGCACTGCACCAGATGCTGGGCAGGAAAGAGGGAAAAGGCAAAGGCCAGCTGCGCCTGCCTCACGGAGAGCCTCCAACACACCATCAGGAACAGATGGGGAGAGGACCTCAGCTTCATCCCACACATCAGAGACCCACTTTCCTACATAAATGTCAAAAGCATCAGTAGAAATAAAGTCACACATAAGATGAGGTCACAAACCATGCCCAATTTCAAGTACCAGGAAGAAAAGTTACAAGAGAAATAGCAGAATGTTATCATAAGACTGACAACAACCAAAATTCACTATTTGCTAGGTGTCAAGCATTCTTTTATAAACTCAGAATATGTTTATTCATTTAATACAAAAAGCACAAAATCCACAAGAGCCTGAGACTAGGAAATCACATAGTATCAAAATTTCCATCCTATTCTTAACTCCAGTAAACTGCAAGCCTTGGTCTAAATCTACTTCAGTATCTCCATATCATAGGTACCAAAATCACCATTTGGCAATTTTTAGTATTGAGAGGGATTAGTAAAAACAAACAAACACAAAACTCTATTCCACAGTAATTCAACAGGAGTGTATTTTGCAGCCAATGCATCCTGTCAGGCCCTTTAAGGAGTTATCTTTCCCAAACTTCAATCAATTTTTTTCATGTCATATTTTAAAAGATTTATTACAAAGTGACCAATAAATGGAGGTATCCTTAGGTTTATTTTTTTCCCCGCAGTTCAAGCCTGTGCCAAGGTAATATGAGATTTTTGCTAGATAGTAATTTATATCAGCCTCTATAATATTCAAAATAAAATGTTACCTTTTCTGCATTTCTATCAGATATCCAAACTATGTGTTTTGCTTTCAATCAAGGATAAAAGTATTTCAGAATGGGAAAAGATATTTACATGCTATTCTGATAAAGAGCTGATAACTAGCATCTACAGGGAACTCAGATTAGTCAACAAGAAAAGACCAAATAACCCCAAGACACTTGAACAGAAACTTCTCTGATGATGACAGACAAATGGCCAACAAACATATGAAAAAAATGTTCTCGTCCGTAATCATGAGAAATTAAAATCAAAACCACCCTGAGATATCACTTAACTCCAGTGAGAATGGCCCACATCACAAAGTCCCAAAACTTCAGATGCTGGCATGGATGTGGAGAGAAGGGAACACTTTTGTACTGCTGGTGGGACTGCAAACTAATATAACCTTTTTGGAAGGAAGTATGGAGAATCCTTGAAGATCT
>NW_003852458.1:10682761-10693622 GCF_000181295.1 Otolemur garnettii | reverse complement strand
AACGACTTATAAACATATGAATAGTTATTCAACTTATTATTCATCAGAGAAATGAAAACTAAAGCCACCATATGATACTGCCTCACACCTTTCAGAATGTGTGGAATGAAAAAGACTGTCAACACCAAGTATTGGTAAGGATGGGGAACTCTCATACACTGCTAGTGGGAGTGTAAATTGGAAAACTGCTTGGCAATATCTATTAAGACTGAATGGTTATATATCCTATGGTACAGTGCCACTCCTAGGTATATGCCCAACAGAAACATATGCATTGTCATAAAAAGACATTCATAAAAATGTCCATAGCAGTACTTCTTAATTCCCAAATGTCATCAACAATACAATATATAAATAGTGTCATATTCATATAATGGAAAACAACACAGAACTGAAAATTAATGATCTACAACTACACTAAAAAAAAAAAAAAAATGAATGACCTTCACAAACAATATTGAGCAAAAGAAGCCAGATACTGGATACATACTAACCTGATTCCTTTTATGTACAAATTTCAAATACAAGCAAAATTAACATTTGCTGTTAGAATTCAGGGTAGTGGTAACTTTGGGAAGGTGGACCATGACTACTGGAGGGCACAATGGAGGCATTTTATGGTCACTGGTTAATATTCTGTTTTTCCATAATCTTACGGCTGGTTACATGGGTGTCTTTACTTTGTGAAAATTCATTGGGCCTTGTACTTATGGTTTCTGTGAGTATGTTTTTCTGTATGTTACATTTCAGTAGAAGTTTTATCAAATAAGCAGGAGGTAAGAAGGGATGTGTGATGACTGTCTTCTGCAAAATTACTTCTAATATGAAGTTCCCGACAGGAAATTCCTCTAGGATGATGTCATAAGGGCATGTTTGTCTCTTTGCATAGCTTTAGGCTTCATTTCTTAGGAAGCTCAGAGTTGACCTCCACTTCCACACTTCAGTGAAGTACTGTTAACCAATGTTTTCCAGCACTTCTAACTCTCTAATTCAAGACCTATGCTTTTTGCCCTTTCGCCCATTTTTTAATTATTCTATCATATTTATGTCTATTTAAGCAGCTATAAAACCTTTCTGGAGTTAGTTTAATTATAAAAACAAATACTTGCGAGTAGTGAGGATAGATTAGTGATCAAACAAAGCCTCTAGTTATTCAGGGTGTCCATAAAGTTTGTGCACAATTTACAATGTAAACCATTTTAAATTGCACGCAAACTTTATAGACACCTTGTACAATAAATATATAGCTGGGTATTTCATCTAACTTTTAGCATATTCTTGTCTTCATTCGTTGTGTACTTCTATAACAGAATACCTCAGATTAGGTAACTTATAAAGTGCAGAGATTTACTTCTTACAGTTCTGGAGGCTGAGAAGTCCAGGTCAAGAAGCCCACATCTTGTATGGGCCTTCTTGCCGCCATCGTCCCACGTGGGAAGGTAGAAAGGTAAGAGAGTATGCATGAGAGAGAAAGCACAAGACTGGGCCCAACTGATGTTTATAACAAACCCACTTCTGTGATGACTGCAATAGATCTTCATAACCTATCACCTGTCAAATGTCTCACTTCTCAATGCTGTTTATTGGGAATTAAACTTCCAACACAATGACAGCTTTGGGAGACACATTCAAAACGTGATATTCTTTATAATGTGCCTATAATATGATGAATAATATTAAAGCAAAAAATGATACAACCAACTAAATAAATCTAATATATTAAATGCAACTATTAAACCTGAGTGTACTCTACCAACCAATGTTATGGTCACTGGACTAGACTGTCTCAGATTGAACTTGTCTCTTATTTGATAAGAGTAAAGAGGAAGGTTTTCATCATCTTCATCATGAAAGGTTAACGTTCTAAAACCCACAAAGACATCTGCCAGACAAGAAAAAAAATACTGGAACAATGAGCCTGAATAGGCCAAAACTCTCATCATAAGAAAATAAAAACAAATATAACAATACAAGTGGTAGCAAACCAATAAAGATGTTATTTGATGAACTTACTCTAAACTCCAAAGAACGTTATAAAACCCACATCCGCTAGACAAGAAGCATTTTACTCTAACAATGAGCTTGAATAGGCAAAACTCTCATCATGAGAAAATAAAAACAAATGTAATGATACAAGTGGTGGCAAACCAATAAAGATGTTATTAGATGAATTTACTATAAACTCCAAACAAAGGAAAATGGGAGAGAACTGATGTGGAACAGAGATAAGTGTAAACTAAATAGCCCTTGTTTTCCTATTGTTTGTAGAAAACAAATAAATGTCAAATTGTGTAACTGCAATGAATATAAGAGAACATCAAATATTTGGAAAGAGGTTGTTTCAAAAAGAAAATCCAAACTGACTTTCAACTATTAATAACTTGAACTTCCCAAAGGGATAACTTGGTTTTAGATTATTGTTATTATTGTTGCCATTGTTGTTGTTTAAAAAATAATGTGACAGACTTTCTTCATTAAACAGAAAAATCTAATGTTTTTATTTCCTGTGCTTTCTGGTAAATATCCTACTAAATTCCATTATTGATCACTTCTTACTCCATTAACCGAGCAGATTATCCCTTTTTGTTTTGTTTATTTTTCCATTTTGTACTCTTCTCTTGCTCACTAAATAATAGTTATAAATTATATTGGATGAAATAATAACAGTAACTATATATCAGGCCCTCTTCCAAACATATTACCTATAATAATTCATTTAATTTTCAACATAACCTGATGGAATAGGTTTTACCATCGCTACCATTGTGAAGATAAAGAAACTAAGGCACAGAGGATTTAAATTACAACCCAAGGGTAACCAGGTAATGTGTTAAAATTCAAATCTGGTATCTAATACAAGAAAGTCACATGGATTTATTATTCACTACATGATTAAATGAATATGTAAAATACAAAAATTCAAAGGTTATATCTGTAGGAAAAAAATACCTTTTCAACAATGTTGAATTCTTCAACTGAGCACTATCTTCTTTCCAAAGTACCACTATTCACATAACAACAAAATACACGAAAGACAGAAGGAGACACTATGTTGATACTTCAAAAGAGAATGGGGCATTCTGGGGTTTTCTTGGGGGGTGCATCTGTTTTGAAGATTACAACAGCTGAAAGTCTCTCCTAAGAAGAGGTGAATATGGTCAAACTCACATTGCAGAAAGTCGTATTTAACATCACAAGAAGATGAGAAATCTTCCTGAGGTTTCTCAGGGGCCAATTTAAATAACAGAGTCCTGGGCTCTGTCACCTTTTTCCTTTCATGAGCACTCTAAACTTTCTCTTTGTTCTTCCCAAATAAAATTCTTTGTTAAAAATAAATAAATAAATAACAGACTCCTCTGTCACAATCTCTTCCTCAGTGAAAGCAGTAACAGATCATCAAATAAAGGGAGAAATAAAATAATATAAAAACAGACAAATATCCTTTCCCTGAAAAGAAGCAAACACAGGCTGGCTGAAGATTGCCCTTAGAAATACCTCTTCTTCCTACTATGAGCAGCTGGTCTTTAAAATAAACTTGCTTAAGAAGATGGTCAAGTTAACATCTGCAGGACTTCAGAAAGAGATTAGATAAAGCCCAGTAGGAATGATGATGACTCATCCTAGAAAATCAAGAGACCCACACGAAGAGGTGATTGTGTATACAGGATACACACACAAAGACAAATAGTGAAAGAAAAGCAAAACATTGAAGACTGAGCAATTCATTCTGAAAAGAGAAGTAACGGGTTTAACGCTTAATCATTACGAACATTTGATAACCATCACCAAATAATGATAAACAGCATTTGACCCAGCAGTCCCACTGATGGGTATGTATGCAAAGGAAAAAAAGTCACTTTATAAAAAGGACACCTGCACAGGCATGTTTATAGCAGCCCAATTCACAATCACAAAGATGTGGGAACAACCTATGTGCCCACCAGTGCATGAATGGATTAATAAATTACTATGGAGTATTACTCAGCCATAAAGAAAAATGGCTACCTAGTACCTTTTTGTGACAACCTGAATGGACCTGGAGACCATTCTTCTAAGTGAAACTTCACAGGAATGAAAAAACAAATACATGTAGTCAGTATCAGGTTGAAACTGATCTATCAACACTTAAGTACACAGATGGACGTAAATCTGAGTGAAAATTCAGCAATGGGAGAGAGGGTGGGTAAAGTCACACCTATTGGGTGTGGGGCACACTGTCTAGGTTGGGGGCATACTTATGACCTTGACTCAATTTGTGCAAAAAACAAGGTGTGTAAACAAAACATGTATACCCCTTAATATTCTGAAATTTAAAAAATAATAATGGTAAATGGTTAAGTAGAATACAAAAGTAAAAGAAATAATTCATGATAAAGGACCAAGCAATAGTGTAACATTATTTCAATAACTAAAATAACTTAAAAATACACACTGTAAACACTAGGATAACCACTGTGACCACTACAATAACTGTTAGACCAAAGAAGTATAACTAATAAGTCAATAGAGATGGTAAAACGGAACACTAAAGAACACTAGCCCATAAAAAGATGATAGAAGAAGAAAAAGAACAAGTGATAACACATAAATCAAAAGAAAAAAGAAGAAAACAATAAACCTAAATTTAATAATATAGAAAAATATATTAAATATAAACAGACTTTATATTTGCATTTGATAATTAATAACTAATACCTATCTCTATTCAGTGATAATATGATTAGATATTTTGAAATTACAAGGAACCCACAAGAATACCACAAAGTATTAAGTGAAATTTGCACAATCACAGAAAACACGGTAAGTCTAGAAAATCAGTTGTATTTCCACTAACAAAGAAAGATGGGAAAGTAAAACTTGAAAAAAACATACATATCTATTATAATATCATCCAGAACTCTACCATATGATTAGAAATTCATCTTGTAGGTATTTGCCAAAAATGAGTGAAAGCAGGGACTCAAACAAATATGCCAACGTTCATAGCAGCATTATTCACAATAGCCAAAAAGGTGGAAACAACCAAAATGTGCAACAGGTAGATGAATAAACAAGCAAAATTTGGGACATAAGTGCTATAATTTACTATTCAACTCTTTGACATTCTGTTGCATGCCACAAACATGTATAAACCTTGAAAATATTATGCCAAATGAAATGTCAGACACAAAAGGAAAAACATCATGTGATTCCATTTATAGGAGGTACCTAGGCAAATTCATAGAGGTAGAAAGTAGAATAGAAGTACCAGAGGCTGGATGAAGGGACAAATTAAATACAGAGGTATTGTTTAATGGGTACAGAGTTTCTGTTTGAGCTGATGAAAAAGTTCTGGCAATGAATAGTAGTGATGGTTCGACAACGATGTGAATGCAGTTAATATCACCAAATTTTACACGTAAGAATGGTCAAAGGATCAATTTTATGCTAGCTACATTTTACCACAAAAAAAGAAAAATATTTAAGAAATGCTAGAACTATAGTTTGATCTTGGAAAAAATATATCTGCTGCAAATTTGTGTTGGAACAAAGATCTCACTTCTTGTTTTATCTTTATCAGCCCCTAAATTTACAAAGTAGTTTAATGTTATTCATTATCTAAGCAACATTGTCATTCAAATAACTTACAGTACAAGTTTATTGTATTTAGCACTATTGGTCTTTGTATTATAATTTTAGGTTAAATTCATTAAGAAACTTTATCAACTCTTCAGCACAAGCTAATTTCCAAAGTCATGTAGTATGTCAAAATATTGGATGTGGACAGGTCTTTAAAAATTCCACTATTTTCCATGCATAAGCTCAAAAAAAAATCATAGCACTTCATGTCTGCTAAACCATTGAATTGCTCTGTGTAGGGTAAGTTGAACAATCAATTTATGCAAGTGGCAAAAATTCAACTAACTGATAATGGTTAAATCCCAGAGAGCTAATAAATTTCACTGTTGCTGGTACCAGTTCAGTAATACATAATAGATTCAAGTATTTTCCAGAAAGTGCTTCTAGTGAATAATAGTGAATAAATAAACACAGACTTTAAACACTATAAATTTTCATAAGCTTTCTGCGTTGTCTTTTTCTGCTCCACACATATTTTACCACTATCAGTTACAACACATCTTAGTAGATCCCACTTCGAGTTTTACTGAATAAGTGTCTTTCTCAACTTCTTTGAAAATATTCCCACCTATAGCTGTTACACACAACTATTAATACGAGCTTATTCTTTAGTCACTTTGAACTTCACATTGTCCTGGCATTTGTTTCAAATAAACGTCTGTGCAGTATCTGTAACAACTATTGATTCATCAAGAGCCAAAGAAAACCATTCATAATCATTTTCTCTGTTTTTTAATTGACTACTGATTCTATTCCCAATGTTCTTCATTCTTTCAGGCATTATTCTCACCAAAAGATTAAGAGTGTTAAACAAGTTATTTTCTCTGAACACATTTTTTTTTTTTATTATTACAATCAAACACAAAAACTCA
Source organism: Otolemur garnettii (assembly GCF_000181295.1). Taxonomy (NCBI): domain Eukaryota; kingdom Metazoa; phylum Chordata; class Mammalia; order Primates; family Galagidae; genus Otolemur; species Otolemur garnettii. The sequence goes on along the minus strand of NW_003852458.1, from coordinate 10,687,131 downwards.
CCATAGTTAAACAGTTTTCCTTGCTTTGCTAACAGGTGAAACACCCAGAAACTTTAATGTTAGTAGCATTTTCATTTTTTATTTTTGCAAACAAATTCTTCTATGATGATATTCCATTTTAAATTATGTGACCTTTTGGTCCACTTCATATCTGTAAGTTGCAAATACTGTGGTGAACACTGAGTCTGGTAGCGATAGCTTATATTGTAGTTTTAGCACAACTATGGTGTTATTGCACAAAAAAACACAATGCTCTGTCATCCAATTTAATTAAATAATTGCTTGAACCCAGGAGTTCAAGACTGCAGTGAGCTAAAATTATGCCACTGCATTCCATCCTGGGCAAGAAAGCAAGACTCCATCTCTATAAAAAAATGTACACACTCCACTGTACCTTAAGGGGCAATATCCAAAGTCTACTTTTCTTGTTTTGACACACTAGGTATGCACTGATATTAAAAAGTAAAATGCTTTAACAATCTGGCAATGTGTATTCATAAGCATGGCAATTGAAATACTGTCAAGTTACAACTGCAGAGCTGCGACTAGTAATATGCCAAACACAAGACAAAGCTATGAGATCACTGCATGGTCTCTCTTGCAACTTTATTCCACCAGTGTAGCATGAACACACTCATCACTCAAATATACATGAATGAATGTTGCTGTGCTTTGATACAATTGACTATGGACACTGAAATTTGAATTTCATGTAATTTTCACATTATGAAACATTGTTTTGATTTTTTTCTCCACTGTTAAAAATGTAAAAATCACTCTCAGTTCAGAGGCTGTATAAAAATAGTGAGTGAATCACATTTGACAAGAGGGTCATCATTCGCTAACTTATGTCCTAACACATGGTGGTTATATGTCTCTCTGACTGAATCCTGATTGATACAACATAAATTCAGTTTAAATTCAGTATAAATTCCAACTATATGTCAGACCCTGTCAGGTAAAAGAGATACAAAGGTTAATATTTCAGTATCTCTGTCTATATTTATAAAGTCAACATATATTAAATAGTTTCTATAATAAAGAATTAACAAGTATTTGCCTATCTACTGTATACGCAGCATGCTATTGCCTGAGATACCAGCAACTTCAGTCCTTTGGGCCTTCCCAACCTTGTCTGGGAAATAAGACATTCCCGTATTAGCTATCCACTGATGTGTAACAAATTACCAAATTAAGCAACTTAAAACAACATGCATTATATTATCTCACAGTTTCTGTGGGTCAGAAATCCAGGCATAGTTTAACTGGCTACTCTACTATGATCACACAAAACTGCAATCAAGATGTTATGCTGCTTTACGATCTGGAAGCTCAACTGAGAAAGAATCTGTTCCAAGACTTACTTGGGCTGTTGGCAAAATTCATTTCCTTGTTGTTTTACAAAGCTGATTCTGAAAGCCAGAGGGAGTTTGACATAACATAACATAATCAAGGGAGTAACAACTCATCATCTTTGCCATGTTCTATTGCTTATTAGCAAAACATAGTTTACACCCACACTCAAAGGGAGGAAATTATATAAGGGCATGAACATTGGGAGACATATATGACTTGGGGGAGGGGCTTGGAATGACTTGAAATCTGCCACATGCCCAAAGAGCAGCAATACAATAACATATACATCATCAAAAGGGAAATGGCATACTAAGCCATTGGTTTTCTAAATACTTAAGTAATAGAGAGTACAGTATGGACCAGAACTATTGGAAAAGGCCTCATGGAAAGGGAGAGGTCTCAACTAACCTTTGAAGGTTATATAGGTCTAAACATTCATTAGGCAATGAAACCATTTATGATAATGCAAAAATAGCAACATTACTGCAGATTCGCAGAAAAATTCTGAGATCCACCAGAATTTTTATAGTACTTTCCAAGAAAATTTCAGGTCATTATTAATTTTGTCAAATGTTAAAATGCAATATACCACCAGTGTTCAAATGCAGAATAATCCAGCTCTCCCAAATAAAACCCCTGTGCAAAACTCTTTGCCAACTATAAGAAGAAAATAATTTCATTCATTTCAGTCCTTCCTCATTATATATTAATAATTTGATAAGAATGATATCATATTCACCATTTAGTTTCTTTTTTTATTTTATTTTATTTTATTTTTTATTGAATAGTAACTGTGTACATTAATGCACTTCTGGGGTACAGTGTGGTATTTTCACAAACAATCCGGAAACACTTCCATCAAACTGGTTAACATAGCCTTCACGTAATTTTCTTAGTTATTGTGTTAAACCATTCATATTCTACTCATAGAAAGATTCACTTGTACCCTTGTAGATGAACCACAGAAGTGAACCCTCGAATCCCCCTCCCTCCACCCATTCCCCCTCCCTCCCCCTTCCCCATATCTTTAGGTTGTTATTAGGTTATAGCTTTCATATAAAAGGTATAAATTAGTTTCATAATAGGGGTGTGTACATTGGATGCTTTTTCCTCCATTCTTGTGATACTTTGCTCAGAAGAACATTCTCCAGCTCCATCCATGTGAACATGAAGGACGTAAAGTCTCCATCTTTCTTAATGGCTGCATAGTATTCCATGGTGTACATATACCACAGTTTGTTGATCCATTCGTGGATCAATGGGCAATTGGGCTTTCACCATTTAGTTTCATAAATGCAGGAGGAGAGAGGGAGAGAATTGGGAGGGAAAAGAAAGATGATTTCTACTTCTCCAACATTCTTACAGAATATTTAAATTGCTGCAGAAAGTAAGTCCAAACATGGAGACCCTGATGAACCATTAACATAGATTACACAATGCAACTAAAGTTGGCTATACATGTTTACTATTCTTTATAGTCAACAGAAGTAGTTTCATAGTTAAAGGAAGTGGGCATTTCTAGCTTCTCATATTCAAAAGCTATTTTTGATTCACTGCTAACTTCCTTATTTAAACATTCTTTTGTCCCAAATTAACCAAGAGATTCTTTCTTGGTGAGCACAAACCACATGGAAAGTTATAGTTTCTAAGCTGCTCCCATTTCTTACTTTTCTACAAGCCAAACAAAAATTACATTGCTTCAGATCCAAAAATCTAACTTTAAAAATTCATCTTTGGGTTAAGAAAAAGCATAGAAATTTCCTTGCCCAGAAGCTACTTTTAATAGATCCATGTGAATTCATAAATCCCAATTCCATGTTCTCAAACACAAACCAAATGGTCCAAAATTCATGTATCATGTATCCACTGAACTGACAAATCCACTTAGATGAGCATTAATTTTTTAATGCTCCGCTAAAGATTATTTGACTAACTCCTTGACTCATCTTACCACACATGCCCTCAATCTTAGCTCTTATCTTTATTTCCTTATCACTAACCCTTAACACTCTTCCTCATTGTGGAAGTTTAGTTTCTCAGACTATTGAACACTACCATCTCTTCACTCATCTATTCAACCAGACACCAAATCCCTGATAATTTTCCTCCTTTCCTTCAGGCCTACTACCTGAAAACTTGGTTTAGGGACTTACTACCTTATTAATGGACTATTATAATTGTCCTATGATGGCTCATCCTACCTAATATCTTTCATCATGTACTGTCCTCTACACTGTTACTTGGCGAGAGCACTTCCTGACATAGAATAGACAATAAAGAGCTCCCTTTGGCCTATTAAAATGGTACATGGTTCTGGTCATCACTTCAGTAGCCTCTGATTCCCCTAAGCCTACCCATTTTGAGGACATGTTTCCCCAAGATGACCTTTCTCTTTATCTTTATACTATTTTTATTTATGTTGTTCTTTTCTCTGACATATTACTCCATATCCCTCAGTTTAATAGCAAGTCTTCCATTCAGATTTCTGTAAACATCCCTCTGCCTTTTCTGAATTCATACAGCTAATCTTAAAACAATAACAAATATGGTATATTTATGTTTTACTCTCAAATACATTTTAAACAAAATCTATTATTGAATAGGTGTAATAAAGTAATCTTGAAAAAAGAAATTCTTTAACAAATAAGTATAACTAATAGACTCAGACTCTAGATAGAAAATTATTTCTTATTTCCATTTTTAAAGTTTATATAGAACTAGCAACTGTGATTGACTATGAAGTAATTTGAACCTACATTAACCAAAAGGGATTCCATTACATTATGCCAGGAAGATTCACTGTAAATAAAAATAAAGTAATTGTGTAAGGAAAATCTTACAAGTACTTTCACTTATATCAACTTAGAAGAACTATAAATGTACAAAAAATAGTATTTCAGAAATTAACCACTTTTCAGTAGTACTAGAATATATTTAGAAATAAGTATTAAATGTTGGTGAAAAAGACTTTTTGATATATCTAAGGATTTAATAGAACCATAGTTAAAATAATG
>NW_003852458.1:10593507-10681646 GCF_000181295.1 Otolemur garnettii | reverse complement strand
ATAGGCCATAAATTTATATCATTTTTTAAAATAGCATCTCAAGGGCAATATTAAATTGTGTGGTCAGGGAAAGCTACTGATGGCCTCTGAACTAACAGCTAAATGAAAATAAAGAGCCAAGCCCACAAAGCCATGGAGAAGAGGATTCCAAGTGTAGGAATCCTACACTTCCTTCCAAGTGTAGATGCATGCAAAGGCTTCAATATCAAAAGGATCGAGGTCTAAGAAAAGGAAGATGGTCAGTGTGAGCAGAATATTGTCAGCAGAGGAGGATGAAGAGGAGGAAGGTCTAAAGAGGCAAGAAAGAGCCAACTCACTATGCACTTTGTTGGCCTCATGAAGACCTATATTTTTTAATGTTAATTGCCAAAGGAAGCAAGGGTATAAGCAGGTGAGTGATGTGACCTGACATATACTGCAGAGAAATTAGATCCCATAAGATTACTGAAACAATTAAATGGTTTATTGGAGGGGTAAAAAAAAAATAGAATTACAATAAATGCAATCCCTGGCTTGGATTTATGAAGTAGCTTTCTCTCATAGATTACTTTTAAAAATCACCATCTGTTTCATTCTCCCAACATACATGCTATTATTCATTTTACAGCTAGAGACTGAGACATAGTAAGATTAATTCATTTTCCATCCCCTACACATAATAACTACCATCACCATGGAAAATACATCTCAATAGCAACTTTTTGGCTGCTGTCTGTCTAATTAGACCAAGTAAATTGCTTTGCTGAACACTTATACTCATCCTTCACTTCTGACAGATGAATTCTTCTGAGTGCTTCTTTTGGGAGACAAAATATTGCTTGCCAAATTACATGCAGACAGGCAGTCCTGCCTTAATTAATGAATCATATGAGTGTTATGAGTCACTGTGCTGCAGACCAACTTGCTTTAGTCACTTGAACTATTCAGTCATACTCTAACAATGCACTGTAGGGAATGAGTGCCTTATTGCTTTCAGGAAACAGAATTCATGAATAAAAAAAAATAAGATGGCTTGGGGGATGCTTTACTAACCTTACAGAATAGGCAAGTCAAATAAACACCATTTTCGAGTTTTTCAGGCCAGAGATCAGAAGCTTAAAAGAACTCATTCCTGAAGGTCAACCCATTAATCTCTGTTCTCCATTATCTGATGTTAGACTTTTAGAGAAACTTCTATATAGCTACAGCTCCTTAAACCTAGTAATCTTAAGGAGAGCTCAGAGGACTTGCCTTATCTTAGGAAATGTGAAAGAGGGGTTAGTAGATTTAATGAAAACTTAAAATATAGTAGAAACATTTTTGCAAGCTAATGAACATTTTTCTTTAATCTCTTTAGAGGCCTTCCTTGGATATATTCCTTTAATAACATTTCTGCAACAATAAGCACCATGATAGTTACTCAGAAGGATGTGTTTGGCATAATAAGAACGTCAAAAACATTTTCAAGGGAACATACTTCTTTAAATTTTCCCCTTGAAATTGTAAGTGACATGGAAGTGTTGATGGGAAAGACCCTGTGTTGCTCAGTGTCACTTCACACTTAAGGATTATGCTAGCAAGTTCCATTGTGGAACAGTCTTTGTTCAGATAAGTTGAAAGGGTAACAACAGCTTTCCCTTACAGTTGGTCTGTCAGTAGGTATCACCAGCCTTATTGGTGTTTTTAACTTTTGTTCATAGTTCCCTCATTCAATTCTTTCCAACTAATCCATTTTGATGGCACCATCTATTTTCTGCTAGGATCCTGACCAATGCTGTATCTGTCATATGATCAAAGGCAGACAAGAACCCTGTTGAAAAGAGAGCCTCTTATGATCTTTCTGAACCATCAGAACCATCTTGTTCTTTGTTCCTCACTACCCTTCTTGTTATTATGCTGTCACATTGATTTCAGGGATCCTGGGATCCACAGCTCAGACCAGCCAGTGTTTCTTAAGCAGGTACTATTTGCCAGGAACTGAAAAGACAGAGATGTAGAAGGTGTTGCCCTTCTGAGGATATAACATTCTATTGGGTAAATATACCTTCCCAACACTAAAATCCACCAAGAATGAATGTTTCTCACAGATGTTTCTCCCACATAAAACCAGTCCCTGTGTGAAAATGGAGAATACAGAAGGCTGACTCTATAATAATTACAGTCCATAGGCTGCAAATAGTGGTATTTAGAAAGCTTCATGGTAATTCAGGTACATGGGGGAAAGTAGTGGAAAAACAAGGCTAGAGATTTAGTCAAAACAAGGTAAAAACCAGCATTAAATGCTATACCAGCTAATTCATTTGGGTATAATTTGATAGGCAACAGTACATACTATAGATTCCTAAACAGCAGAGCAAATGATCAGATCAAATTTTAGAAATATTTGCTGGAGTAATAAACCAATAAAGTAAAAAGTACTGAAAGAAGAGGAGCAAAAACTAAATATAAAATTCTTACAACAATCCCAACAAAAAGCTGAAATAGTGAGCACAAAGAGAACAAAACAAAAGACTTCCAAATATGAAAAACAACTGGAAACATCTCATTCATTCTAACAATAATATTGAAGAACAAAAAATGTTTTGATAAATTGTTGTGGATTAAATAATCGTTAACTTAGATATCTTTGGTTTCAGCTCAAGATTTACTAATTTTTCTCCTAAACTATACTACTTCTCTGTGTAAATTACTGGAAAAAATTCCCACTTAAAGGTAATGAACCAGAAGGCAGAGCAAGATGAGCAGAAGGATCATTCAGCTAAGCTCTCCTAGAAAGACTGGGGAAAAAGAGAGAACCTAGCCATACCTAGTGTAGGGACCTTACCCAGAGTCATCGCTCAGGGAGCACAGTGAGGAGGCAGTGAGCAATACAGTGTATAATCCAGAGTACCATAAATATGATGAATTAGGCAAGTGATTGCAACCAGCTGGGATCAGAGCTGTGGGGACAGAGGTACAGGATGGAAGGAAGCCTTTCCAAATATTCAATTGTTGCAGGAAACTGCACATTGAGTGAAAAGCTTGGAAAAGTGGGCAGACTCAAACAGTATATAGTATTCAGATTTCAATGCCAGTTGGAGTGTATTTTCCATAGGTTTGGTGGCTAGTAAAACAGCCATACTGAGAAGGTCTCCATGGCCAGGGGGATGCCACTGTGAGAATGCCATGAGAAGGTCTTAGCAGGGGCCAAAAGCACCACCATCTTAATCCCACCTACTAGGATCAGAACTCCACTCTTGGGACAGGCTGAAGGACTCCTGCACCCCAAGGGAAGAGGAGTAATGGGGCACTATGAGTATGCCCCCCTGAAGGATTCTTGTGAGCTTTAATATTCCAACTCTGCAGGGTCTGAATGTTGAGGAAACAATCAGGCCATCACCAAAGGCAACTAAGTTTGGAATAAGGACCATGGAGGTTGCTGGCTGTACTGTCTCTTAAAAAAAAAAAAATCTACAAGACCACCTGGTGTCCCAGTGACATATTGCAACATACTGTCATCAAGAGCGAGGACTTCTGTTTGAAACAAAAGAGACAGTGAGAAGTAAAAAGGAGAACAAGGAGGTAAACAAGAAGAAAGGACACATGCAGAAGAACCAACAGAAAAATCCAGGCAACATGAAAAACCAAAACAGAGGAACTTCCCCAAGGGGCCATGAGGCAGATACTGCAGAAGACTCCACCTATAAAGAATTAATGAACTTGACAGAAAGGGAATTTAAAATATGGATGATAAAGACAAGAAAAGAAATGGATGAGGAAATAGAAAGAAGGAACCAAAAGTCAGATGGAAGATATGGAGAATATGGAAAGGATATTTCCTTCAAGGAAATGAAGGAGACAATCAGGGAATGTAAAAATGTAGTAGAAAGTATAAAAAATATGTTAGACCACGGAGAAGAAAGAACCTCAGAGCTAGAGAATAAAGGTTTCAAGTTAACCAAGGTAGTTAAAGAGTTAAAGAGGCAGAAAAAAAAGTTAAAGAGTTATTAAAGAGGAAAAAAAGAGAGAGAGAGAGCACAACAGGCGCTTAGAAAACTACAAAACTCCATGAAGAGTTGAAACATGCAAATAATAGGTGTTTCTGAAGAAGAAGAAGATTGTCCCAAAGTAAATGGAATCCCTACTAGAGACTATCATAAATGAAAACTTTCCAAGTTTTACTAAACACCCTGACATACTCTTTTCAGAAAGATATCATACCCAGGGTCATCTCAACTCAAACGGAGCCTCTCTAAGACACATTGTAATGAATCTGTCCAAAGTCAAGACAAAAGAAAAATTCTGCAAACAGCCAGGAGTAAGTGCCAACTGACCTACAGAGGCAGAACCATTAGGATGACAGAAGACTTTTCAACTGAAACTTTCCAAGTCAGAACAGCATGGTCATCTACCTTCAACGTTCTTTTTTTTTTTTTTATTAAATCATAGCTCTGTACATTAATACTGTCATGGAGTACAGTGTGCTGTTTTTATATACAATTTGAAATATTTTCATCAAACTGGTTAACATAGCCTTCATGTCATTTTCTTAGTTATTATGTTAAGACATTTATATTCTACATTTAGAAAGATTCACATGTACTCTTATAAAATGAACCACAGGTGCGATCCCACCAATCACCCTCCCTCCATCCATCTTCTCCCTTCCCCTCCCCTCCCTCTATAGTTTTCGTAGGAAAGCTATAACCCAATTATATCTTCAACATTCTTAAATAAAACAATTTTCAGCCCAGAATTCTGTATCCTGCTAAACTAAGCTTCAAAATTGGTGGAGAAATCAAATCTCTTGTGGATGTACAAGCACTGAGGAAATTCACCACAATAAGACTAGCTCTACAGGAAATGCTTAGACCTATTCTCAACACTGTCCACCATAATGGACCACCAGCAAAGTAAACACCCAGAACCTAAAGGTCAAAGCTTATCTGGCACAATGGACAAAACTACACAATGGACTTGCACAAAATAAAAAGAATAGAATACCACCATACTTACTAATTCTCTCAGTAAATGTCAGTGGACTGAATTCACCACTGAAGAGGCATGGCTGGCTAATTGGATAAAAAAAAAAAAAATTACAAGCAATCCATATGGTGTCTCCAGGAGACACATCTAGCATTGAAGGACAAATCAAGATTCAGAATTAAGGGATAGAAAACATTATTTTAAGCAAATAGAAGATAGAAGAAAGGAGAGGTTGTAATCTTATTTTCAGATACAAGCAAATTTAAAGCAATGAAAGTTAAGAAAGACAAAGATAGACATTTTATACTGGTCAAAGGAACAACACAAGACATTTCAATTTTAAATATTTATGCAGCCAACTTAAATGCCCCCCGATTTATGTAACAGACCTTGATGGGTCTGAGCAATATGATATCCCATAACAACATAATAGGCAGGGATTTTAACACCCCTCAGACAGAACTGGACAGATCCTCTAAATAACCAGTTCTCAACCTGTGGGTCACGACCCCTTTGTAACAATAAAAATACATTGTGGCATTAGAAAGGTTGAGAACCACTGCTCTAAACAGAAATTAAACAAAGATACAATGGACTTACACATGACCCTAGAACAAATGGGATTAACAGACATATACAGAACACACTATCTCAAAGGTAAGGAATATACATGTTTCTTTTTTTTTTTTTTGAGACAGAGCCTCAAGCTGTCCCCCTGGGTAGAGTGCCATGGCATTACAGCTCACAGCAACCTCCAACTCCTGGGCTCAAGCGAGTCTCCTGCCTCCGCCTCCCAAGTAGCTGGGACCACAGGCGCCCGCCACAACGCCCGGCTATTTTTTGGTTGCAGCCATCATTGTTGTTTGGCGGGGCCGGGCTGGGGATTTGAACCCGCCACCTTGGGTGTACGTGGCTGGCGCCTTAGCCGGTTGAGCCATAGGCGCCGAGCCGAATATACATGTTTCTTATCAGTCTATGGTATGTACTCCAAAATCAACCACATCCTAGGATACTAATCAAACCTTAGCAAAATTAAAAGAATAAAAATTATAGCGTGTATCTTCTAAGACCACAAGGTGATAAAGGTGGAAATGTATTGCATTAGATGCCTACATTTGAAAAATAGAAAGAGAGCGTATCAACAAGCTCATGAACCATATTCTGGACTTGGAAAAAGAAGAACACTCTAATACCAACCCCAGCAGAAGAAAAGAAATAACCAAAATTAAATTAGGGATTAATGAAATTCAAAACAAAAGAATCATTCAGGAAATTAACAAAACAAAAAGTTGTTTTTTTTATAAAATAAATAAACCTTTGGTCAGATTAACTAGAAATAGAAAAGTAAAATCTCTAATAAGCTCAATCACAAACTATAAAAGGGACATAACAATAGATGCCACAGATATATAAGAGATTATCTCTGAGTACTCCAAGAAACTATGTGCAGAAATTTGACAATGTGGAGAAAATGGATCAAAACCTGGAATCACACCCTCTTCCTAGACTTAGCCGGGAAGAAATAGATCTCTTGAACGGACCAATTTCAAAAATTGAGATCAAAGAAACAATGAAGAATCTCCCAAGAAAAAGATGTCCTTATCCATATGTCTTCACAAGAGAATTCTATCAAATCTTCAAAGAACTTATACACATACCGCAGAAATTATTCCAAAAAATCGAGAAGGAAGGAATCTTCCCCCAACACGTTCTATGGAGCAAATATCACCCTGATACCAAAACAAGGAAAACATCCAACTAAAAAGGAGAATTTCAGACCAGTTGCACTAATGAATATAGATACAAACATTCTTAATAAAATCCTAGCCAACAGATTACAGCTGAACATTAGAAAAATCACTGATCACAATCAAGTAGATTTTATCCCATGGATGCAAGGCTGATTTAATATATGCAAGTCCATAAACATAATTCACCATATCAACAGAAGCAAAAACAAAGACCATCTGATCCTGAATAGATGCAGAAAAAGCATTTGATAAAATTCAGCATCCTTTTCTAATTAGAACACTTAAGAATTTAGGCATAGGAGGCACATTTCTGAATCTGATCGAAGCCATCTACCACAAACCCACAGCTAATATTATACTGAATAGAGTAAAACTGAAAACTTTTTCACTTAGAACTGGAACCAGAAAAGGTTGTCTCTATCACCACTACTATTCAACATAGCGCTGGAAGTTCTAGCCAACACAATCAGTCAAGCGAATAGGCAATCCCTATTCAATAAATGGTGCTGCAAGAAGTGAATATACACATGTAAAAGACTGAAACTGAATCCACACTTCTCACCATTTACAAAAATTGATTCAAGATGGGTAAAAGATTTAAATCTAAGGCGTGAAACAATAAAAATCCTTAAAGAAAGTATGGGGGAAACACTGGTAGACATCAGACTAAGAAAAAATTCTATAAGCTTTCCATGGCAATTGCAACAAGAAAAATAAACAAATGGGACTTAATTAAACTGAAAAGCTTCTGCACAGACAAGGAAACAACAACAAAAGCAAATAGACCAAGTTCAGAATGGGAAAACATATTTGCATATTATGAATCAGACAAAAACTTGATAACTAGGATCTATAGAGATCTCAAATTAATCAACAAAAATAAAGACCCAACAATCCCATAGATCACTGGGCAAGAGACATGAATAGAACCTTCTCTAAAGAAGACAGATGAATGGCTAACAAACATATGAAAAAATGCTCATGGTCCCTAATCTTCAGAGAAATGCCAATCAAAGCTACCCTGGTATCACCTAACCCAGTGAGAATGGCCCACATCACAATGTCTCAAAGCTGCAGATGCTGGCATGGATATAGAGAAAAGGGAACAATTTTACACTCCTGCTGGGACTGCAAACTAATAATACCATTCTGGAAAGAAGTATAGAGAATCCTCAAAGAACTCAAATTAGACCTCCCATTTGATCCTGCAATCCCATTATTGGGCATCTACCCAGAAAAAAAAATCATTTTATCATAAGGACTTTTGCACTAGACTGTTTGTCACAGCACAATTTATGATTGCCAAACTGTGGAAATAGCCTATATGCCCACCAATCCAGGAAAGGATTAACAAACTGAGATATGTATACCATGGAATACTACTCAGAAACTAAAAATGATGGAAACTTTACATCTTTTGTATTAACCTGGCTGGAGGAGGAACACATTCTTCTTAGTAACATATCACAAGAATGGAGAAGCAAGAATTCAATGTACTCTATTTTAATATGAAGGCAGTAGATGAGCTAATATGAAGGGAAGGGGTGGGGGAATGAGCAAGCAGGGAAATGGGAGGAAGGAGGGGGATGGGAGGTTACAGTTATGACACACCTTTTGGGGGCAGGACATAATTATAAGAGGGACTTTCTCTAACAAATGCAATCAGTGTAACCTAATTCTTTGTACCTCAATGAATCCCAAACAATAAAAATAATAATACAAAAGTAATTAACCAAAATATCCATTTGCCCTACTATTGCTTCATTTCATATATGTTTCTGAAATGCATCTCTTTCATTAAAATAGTATGGCAATCATCCTTCTGTTAGAATGTGGGGTGTTTTTTCTGTCTTACATCAGATAATAAGAAAAATACTAGAAGTTTTTTAATGAAAAACTGAAGCTATAATCACGGTTCAGACATGACTCCATCACTTTTCACTTTCTACATAAACTCTCCAAAAATGAATGAGAAAAAGTAGAAAATGTTCTTTCTGCTTCTAAAACAAGGGAACAGAAAGTAATATGATTATACAAATAGAAGATGAATCAATATAATATGGGAGTGGTCATTAGGACAGTATCAATCAATGTGAAGAGCAAAAATATTAAAGATTGTTTGAATAGCAAACATATTTATGCTCAAACGGATCATCGATTTGTAATGAAGCAATTCTTAAAATTCCTCCTTTCCCATACATTTATCCATTTGAGTTCTCCAATCTAGGCTAATATATATTCCGCATCCCTTAAGGCTCAATATTCAGTTCTTGACACCCCATCTTCATGTTCACCCCATCTAAGAGCTCATCTATTCCCACAGTTTCCTTTACCATCTCAATCTTCTATAGCTCCAGGCCTGACAGCTGTCCTAAACTAAAATATCTTTTCTCTTTTTGTCTACTAGACAGAAACTCAATATATATAAAGTAGAATCCATCATCTTTCTTCTACCTCTGAATCATTTTACCCTTCTTTCATCATTACATGCAAATCATTACATTTTCTAGTCAGTTGTCCAATCTTGACATCATCTTTTCCCATTCCTGTATTTTATTCATCACTACAAATGTTTCCATCCAAATGTGCATGTTTCTTAATCTTGAGGGCCTTTCACATTGGGATTAATGACTACAATACATTAGTTGTACATATACGATATTGTTTGTAACAATATGTTCAAAAACACTGCCTTAAATTCCAGAACTGGCCCTGACCTAAGTGTGTGGCCTTAGGCAGGCTTACTAAGTTCTTCATCTTTGAAATGGGGATAACAATAGTATTGGCTTTATAGGGTTGGCAAGAGGATGAGATGACATATGTATGCAAAAAGACAGAACCATACTCAGTAAGGAATAAGAATTCATAAATTATAGCTGCTGGTGTTATCATTACCTCACCAGGATTCAATGTATCATCTGTTATAACTAACATAATCTTAAACTTAGATCATGACATTTAAATTGCTCAAATTCCATTTATCAGCCACCTAAATCATCAGAATTTATTTATTCAAATTTTTCTCTCCTGGAACTTGTATTATTTGCATACAAAACATTTCTTGCTTATGATAGCATTGAAACAGCATACAAGATGCTTCTCTGCTTTGTCATCAATAACTCCAAGTGCTCAGGGCCTTGGAAATTGTCCTTTTTTGGTTTTTCTTCTAAATCAAAACCAAAAAAGGAAGCACTAGCTATAGGCATGTTTTCTTCTTAATCTAAATCCCTCAAATCATTCACTTTTGACTTAGAAAAACTGGAGTCCAGATCAGGTGTGAGTAAAATTTCTTTTGGAATGTGGTATCTATGGCCTTAGTCTCCGACTAAATGCCAGATCACAGAATCTGAATAATTGATTTAGTTCTGCCAGCGTCCAAGCAGGTGAATTCCCTGCATGATCCTCTGTCAACATCCTGGGAGCAGTGGGCCTGACACTAATCTGAAGCTAAAAGATGTTTCAAACCCTTTCCAAAAGTTGGGTATTTGGCATTAGTTTCACTCTCTGTCATTTTTAAACCCTATTGTGTTTCAAGAAAAATTCAATCCATGTGTTTCTGATTCTTCAAAACACTGTTGTTTTGTAAGAGCTATTTGATGTCACAAAGCCTGATGAGTCTCAACAAAGCCATTTGCTTCCCATAGAAGGCAGTAGATCTCTCCAAGGAATTAGTGAAACCAGAACCTCAGGCATCTTAGATCTCATGGATCTATAACATTTCTAGGATTTCTCTCAACTTGCAATTTTTTTTTTGAAAGAGCATCTCAATAGGAAATTGCTGCCCAATGGCCTCATTAGTCAGACACTTTAAAATGTAATATCCAGCTCATGTTCAGCTTTTCAGTACATTTTGATTCTGGCCACCACAGATAGGTTTGTACATGAGGAAGTGACACCTTCATAAAAAGTATTTAAACTTTTTAAGCCTATAATTATGACATTTTTCAAAAAAAAAAAAACATAACAACCTCATATGACAGGCCTGAAATAGAGAAATATGTAATATGTAGAAAATGGCGTATTGAGTGAATGTACACATGTCAATGTTGAGAAGGCTTTTTTTGCCTAAATAACTATTTTAGAAATCTCTAAGAAATAAACCAATAGATGCAGAAATCATTTTGTAAAGAGTACAGCTTTCTTCTTCTTGGAGTAAGCTGTACTTGTAAATAGAGTCCTGAGGCTACGAATTGAAGCAATGGGGGAAATTAAATTGCAGAATAATTGAGAAGGACACAATTTAACCAAAATATAATTTTGACTTCCTGATGTAACTCAGGCTTTTGTTACTGCTTTCTCAAATAAATCAATGAATTAAGAAAGAGGAAATCTCTCAAATTAATGTGTGTTTTGAACTCCATCAATCTGGTAAGCTTTTCTATGGAAGTTGAATTTGATCAAAGCAGCAAAGAGAATTGTGCATGCTAATTTATAAACATAGTAGAATCTGAAAAGACTGGGATTCCAAAAGGCCTCCATAATTAAGAGATATGTAGGGTGAGCATTGGATTTCTTCTTATAAAACTCTAAATATATTTACAGTGATGACTATACAAATATGAAGCTAAGGTTGATATGAAGGGCTCAATTAAAGATTAAAATGGCTGTTGTCTGGTTACTTGAGCAACACAAGGAATAAATCTCCTTGAGTTACCAGAAATATACCAGTATATTAATATGTAAGTGGAGATTTCATCTGCTGGTAATGGCAGCTTTTTCATTTCACTTGATAATTTTTGTTGTTAGGAATGGGATTTTTCCATGAGATAAAATTCTCAAAGTTATTTTTCTTTGGGGCAATTAATAATGCCAATAACAATGTAAAATGTGCATTACTGACGTACAACAAAAGAGAGAGCAATCTCAGGTGAGACTGCAAAAAAGTAGAACAAATTTCACTTTGATTCAGCTCACATAAAGTTACAATCCCCGAGGATGGGTGGCTGTGTGGACCCAGGACACTGACATCTTGCACACATTCCTTTTCCTTTTATATAGACATAATCTCGTTAAAATGGAAATGTATTAGGAAAGTCAAACAATTAATTGATGCAAGAAAGGTTGTTTCATGTTTTGTGTAAATCAAAGCTAAAAATTAATATAAGGAACAGCACTGTATTGTAGACTAAACACAATTTGGCCTGAGTATAGCGTTTGGTGCGGGTGTCAAAGTTGTTCTGTGTTACACATGGTTGGTAATCCTCAGCAGAAATGTTAACTCAATTTGTCAGTATTATCTTTATGTCAACAGTAATGCTTAAATATTTACAATAGACATAGTACGCTGAGAGTTAGTAATGCAAGATAAATTGGAAAAATGCTAACAAAATGGATGGTACTAATAGAAAGCCCTGGCACTGCAGCCTGTGATTTTATATACAAGAGCCTTGCCCGAAGGTAAGATTTTATTAAGTTCTATGGTTGATAGGCTGCTCCAAAAGTTTCCTTTAAAAATAAAAAAAGATTAAATGCTTTTTGAAAGGAAACAAAGCAATGAGTTTACTAAATTTATTCCACATAATATAGTCAGCAGTTGAGTCCAAAGTGCATGCTAGCTGCTATTCTTTTCAAATAGACATAAATAATATTGCACAACTTGAACTGCTATGCATTCTTAAATGCTACACAGAATTAAACAGTTACCACGTTAAAAAATAACAAAGAGCCATGAATAAAAAGAAAATACCCCTTGTCTTCTTTCATTTCCCCAATCCTGCTTCCGTTGCTACTGTTTGTTGTGTTAAAGGGGTGTGTGTGTTTAAATTCATTGTGTCGTGAGTTCAGCGGAAAAACAGAGATAAAACTAATAAATACATCTTGTGGGCTAAAACACTGCTACCGCCCCAACTCATCTAACCAAAAGGTTGACGTTTTCTCCTTTCCACCATTTAAGCTGTCCTGTAAATGTTTTTGCTGTGACTTTTCAAGGAGAATTGATGGAAGATGTGCTAAGAAATGGGCAACAAATTGTTTCTCTGATACCTACTGCAGGGCCTAAGACTTCCTGATGGACTTTATCGCATTTTATCACCAAAGAAGCACATTAGTGCTCTATCCAACAGAATCTTCACTTTTCTTTCCCTTAAGGGATTTTTCAATCCAAACTGGTACAGAAGAAATCAAACAAAGGTTGTCCACCTATCCTCAAAACAACAGTGTCAGTCAGTTATAGAACTTTCTGGGTTTTATGTATTTCTTCCTTTTATGTTACATGTGGAACATTCAAGGGAAGCACTGAATAACCATTTGAATAGACTGTTTAACCAGGTAAGCTTTAAGAACACAGAAGAACGGACATCATAAAAACCAGTGATTTTCTAAAAGTCCACATTCTCACTAACCTGTTACTATTTGCTTCCATTTGAAAGCACGTCACTAAATACACATTTTAATTCCTTTATAAGAAATACTTTAAGATGACTACACTCACTGGCAATAAAGATTAATAACCAATACAACAAGTATAGTAGATAACGGACGAAAGGGTGGCCCACTAGATGTCAAAAAAGTAAGTACAAGAGAAGTTGATCTCTCTAAAAAGGCAGAATCATCCCGCATGTAAAACAGTGATTAAGAGGGACTTTTGAGATACTTGAGAAATCATTGTTCCTCATAGAATTAACACAATAGGAAACATTTTTTTTCTAAGTATTTAGAGTATAGCGATACTACTCAATCACAGAGGCCCATTCCTTCTTTTCTTCCTAAGTCTATACTCCTAATACTTTTGATTTTGGTTCCAACAATTGCTCACTATTTATATATGTTAGTTGTTGTTATTACTATCAATAATGATGGCTTTATAGAAAGGACAATTGATAAATTGACTATTTACTCAAGGACATATATACTGACATAATGAATTTATCATGAGCAGTTACAGCAGGTCTGTCAATAACATCATTTCTTTCAATGTCTTTTCATCACAACATTGATGAGAAAAATAATCCGTTTCCAGCCTGGGCTGCTGTCTGTGTGGAATTTTCACTTCCTCCCCATGTCTACATAGTTTCCTTAGGTAGTCTTGTTTCCTCCCACATCCCAGTTATGTCCATCCTAGGTGAACTGCTGTTTCTGTATGACCCCAGTCTGAATGAGCACGGGTGCATGGGTGTGCCCCCTCTGATGGGAAGGTGTCTGTCCTACCCGGGACTAGTTGTACCCTGAGCTTCTGGGATAGGCTTCTGCTACTGACAACTCTGAATTGGAATATTGGAGTACATAATTGTCTTACTTATTAATCATTCTTAAATATATGTACAGCTCACATTTTGGGTTCTTTGTTTATTTGTTTGTTTTTGAGACAGAGTCTCAAACTGTCATCTGGGTAGAGTGCCCTGGCATCACAACTCACAGCAACCTCAAAATCTTGGGTGTAAGCAATTCTTTTGTCTAAACCTCTCAAGTATCTGGGACTACCAGCACCCACTATAATGCCCAGCTATGTATTTTTTGTTATTGCAGTTGTCATTGTTTTAGCTGGTACGGGCTGGGTTCAAACCCACCAGACTCTGTGTCTGTGGCCAGCACCCTACCCACTGAGCTACGGGTGCTTCTCAGCTCACATTTATTTTAATGTTTAATATTAGAAGTGCTTTAGTCTTCAATTAAAAGTCTGGTGCTTTATCATTTACATGGATGTGTAGGCAATGATATATTGATTTCATAATAGTATTGAGTACATTGGATACTTTCTTTTCCATTCTTGAGATACTTTATTAGAAAGAATACATAATGCAATGGTACATTTCAAAACTACTAAGAGTATAGTATAAATGTCTTACCACAACAAATAAATAAGAGGATGGTTTTGTTAATCAGTCTGATTTAAGCATTCTACATTGTATATCAAATGAGCACATTGTTAGGCACATGGCCTACAGATATATGAAAAAATGCTCACCATCCTTAATCATCAGAGAAATTCAAATCAAAACTACTTTGAGATATCACCTAACTCCAATAAGATTAGCCCATATCACAAAATCCCAAAACCAGAGATGTTGGCATGGATGTAGAGAAAAGGGAACACTTCTACACTTCTGGTGGGAATGCAAATTAATTTATTCTTTTTGGAAAGATATCTGGAGAACACTTAGAGAACTAAAAATAGACCTGTCATTTGATCCTACAATTCCTTTATTAGGTATATATCCAGAAGACCAAAAATCACATTACAACAAAGATATTTGTATCAGAATATCTTTGCAGCCCAATTCATAATTGCTAGGTCATAGAAGAAGCCCAAGTGCCCATCAACCCATGAATGGATTGATAAATTGTGGTATATGTACACCATGGAATATTATGCAGCCCTAAAGAAAGATGGAGACTTTGCCTCCTTCATGTTTAGATGGATGGAATTGGAAAATGTTCTTCTTAGTAAAGTATCTCAAGAATGGAAGAAAAAGTATCCAATGTACACAGCCCTATTTTGAAACTAATTTATAGCTTTCATAGGAATGTTATAACCTAATTATAGCCTTAGAATATGGGGAGGGGGAAGGGACAGGGGAAGGAAAGAGGGTGAATGGGTGGAGGGAGGGTGATTGGAAGGGTCACTTCTATGGTTTGTCCTACAAGGGTACAAGTGAATCTTTCTAAAAGCAGAGTATGAATGTCTTGACTCAATAACTAAGAGAATGACATGAAGGCTATGTTAACCAGTTTGATGAGAGTATTTCAAAATGTATATGAAAACACCATACATACCCCATGATTACATTAATGTACACAGCTATGATTTAATAAAAAAAAAAATACCCCATAATTGTACACAGTATGACTTAATTTAAAAAAAAAAAAAAAAAGGTCTGGTGCTATTTATGTGACCAGAAATAGGCCCTTGGACTTTAACTCTTGTTTATATCAATTAGCCTAGGGGAAAATTGGTTTTGTTAGACTTTGTTTTGCCTAAAGTTGCAGTTTCTGAGAACCTATCAACAACATTAAAGGAGGACTTACTATTCAAACATGTGTCCTGAGTACCAAGAGTGGGCTGAAGACCAAAAGTGCCCAGGACCCCTGCAATTTGGTACCAACCACCCACTCTAGCCCCACTTCCTATAATTTCTCTTGACTTTCCCTTAATATACTTCCCCCTCTTTGAGCATATTTTCTCCTCTATCTCAAGGTTCTTTTGTTAAAAGGGGGAACTTTTCTCCATTTTTCAAGGCCTACTTAATTGCTGTCTCCCTTTCCAAGTTCTTTCAGGTGGCTGGTGCACCCTCCTTTTGGTTGCTGTAACATTATTGTCATTATTACTATTACTATTACTACAGCAGCAATTGCAGGATTGCTGGCTACCTCACCAGAAAATGAGCACGGTGAAGAAAAGGCCATTTGTTGCTTTACTTTGCATCCCAGCACATGTCACAGCACCTGTGGTGTAGCAGGTCATCTATTATCTTACCACTACAATATCAAATCATCCCAACATTCAGTGGCTTAAATAAAAATTTCTTACTTTAGGTCAACTGAGTAGCTTTTGGGGTCACAAATAAGTTTTCAGGCATCCGCATCTGCATAGGACCAGATATTCCAGGTTCTTCTGTACATCTTCACCCTCAGCTCCCTTTAGCTCTTCCCCATAGGCATCTCACATCTCTTCGGCAGGGAAGTCCAGGGACTTCCTCATGACAAGACAGAGGTGCAAGAGCAAGCAAGGTCAGTCTCACAAAGGACAGGTGGAAATGCACAAATGCTTCCTAAGCCTCTGCTGTGTCACACATGCTATTGCCTATTGGTCCAAGCCAGGTCTAGAATTCAGTGTAAGAGGGCACTGTCAAAAGGCATGGACACAGGAAGGTATGGAAAAGTAAGGTCATTGGTGAAAAATGCTTTACTGCAGGAAGTGACCACTAAATTCTTGTTACATGAGCAAAGTGATATGAAGGACAGATTTATTCATGAAAAGACTGGGTAAAATTGTAAATTAGGCAGAGTTACTTACACTTCATGACTCCTTTTGTGGCTATGTGATCTAACAAACAAAGAATGGTCTAGCACAGAACTTAGCCCATTCTAAGCATTCAGTAAATATGTTTCCTTCCTTTTATCCCCTTTCTGCTTTATTTTCTCTTTCTTTTTATGTAGCCTTCTATTTTAGCACTGTCTTCCTCAATTCTCTATTGGTCTCATACAAAGAATGATGGAAACTCTACTTGTAGATAATTACAGTTTTCTTCCCTTCTCTTCATAATTTATCTTTCTTATATCACATTTTCCAAGAAGTTATCAAGATTTGGTTCAGTTCCAGTGAGCTAATTTCCAAGTATTAATGATTATAATAATATTTGCATTATAAGCACCTTGTCTTTAACTAATGAGAAATTTCAGAAACAATGAGAGAAAAGTGGAGGCTTCAGAGATTCTTAAAATCACACCAGTTCATTGAGCTCCTATTCTAATTGTATTGTGTCCTCAAACTATAGCCTGTGGGTCACATGCAGCCTGCCTAGGACGTTTATCTAGCCCGCTGGGTGTCCCCTCCCCCCCCATCCCCCACCCCTGCTGCCTGTCTTGCTTAGCAGCTGACTTGTCCCGGATCCTATAGTCCAGCCCTCCAAGGGTCTGAGGGACAGTGAACTGGCCTCCTGTTTTAAACGTTTGAGGACCCCTGGTTGGGTTTTGTTACAGTTTATGAAGAGCCAAGGCAGAGAAACAGAGGTCATCAGAAAGCAATAACTTTTATCTCTAAAACTGTCTAATTAAGTGGATTAGATAATACAATTATTTTTACACAAAATATTATGAAAATGAAAGTGAATATAATCAGTTAAAAAATTAATAATCATATGACCATAAATGTTCAGGATTGGGTACAACCCTTTCAGGATCCCTTCTCCAGAGACATGACCTTCTGAGTTATTATTAAAGGATCTTTTCTTAAAGAGAAAAGAGCTGTGGGCCACCCAACCTGAATGGAATTGGAGACCATTCTTCTAAGCAAAGTTACCACAAGAATGGAAAAACAAACACTGTATATACACACTATTAAAGTGGAACTGCAGGCATAGTAGTAAAACTTAACAGAAACCAAGTACGTGGGGCAGGTAAACTCATGACTAATGGGTACAATGCCTGCTATCTTGGTGATGGGCAGACTTATGATTTTGACTCAAACTGCACAAAAGCAATCCATGTAACCAAAACATTTGTACCCCTCTAATATTATTCAGAAATTTTAAAAAAGGAAGACAAACATTTATTTGATAATCTATATAGCCATGTATCATTATGACCAAGAAAATAGGTGATCTCAAAATATTAAGCCACCAATGGGGCATTTGGACACTATTATGAAGTGCCTGCTCCTTAGGTAGATACTGTAAGGAAGAAACAACAAACATTAGTTGAGTGCTACCACATGCAACCAGGAAGTGGGGTTTGAGAAGGATAAACAGATAGGATAGGGTGCCTTCTCTTAATAATTAAATTACAATCTAGAGTAAAATACAAACTTTCGTATGTATTCTCCCAAATGCTCATTTGTTTGTTTTTATAAGGCAGTATGAGTCACCAAAGAAAAAATGATTTATTTCAACTGAAAGGAAGAAGAAAGTCTTGAGAGAAGAATAAATGTTTCTTAGAAACCTTAAACAATTAGTTTGATTTTGATAGTGGTGATCAGAAGGGCATTCCAGGATTAGTAAATAATATTCGCTGGCACTGGAGAGCAGTGAGTTACAGAGAGTGGCAGGTATAGGGTGTGAGTGTGAGGGGTTGTGTCAGAGGAAATGGTTCCTGGAATGGGAATTTGAAATCAGACTGGGTGGGTCTAGGTAGCATGCTAAATATTTAAATAGTTAACCTTCAAGTCATCCACAATTTCCCCTCTTTCCCATCTACTCCATTTGTCTCGTACATGCTGGCAGTACAACAGTGACTTTTCCAATACTACCAAAAGTATTGTCACCACTGCCACTCAAATTGAAGTTACCATCACCTCTTGCCCATATCACACCTTCCTCACCCTGTCCTCTCTGATTTCCTTTTGCTCATCTCCAATCCATCCTCCAGAGAACAGCTAGAATAGTCCTTTAAAAGTATATTTCTACCTTGTTAATGTCTTCCTCGTTATTTAAGAGCTTCCCAATCCCTTAGGATAAAGTGCCAAATCCATATCACAGCTCCTAAGGCATCAGCCCTTGCCTACCTCTCTGGTCAAGTCTTTTGTCTCAGTCCAACTCTGTTTGGACTCTCTTCGATTCCTTTCATGAATCACATTCTCCCTGTCATTCTAAACCCTGACATGGACCATCCCCTCTGTGGGAGCACTCCTCTCTTTCCTGACCAGTCCCACCTTGCTAACCTCCATGTTTTCCTCCCTTCTCTTTACATCTGTCTGCCTCCTAAAGAAGATATTGGCTTTTTAAAAATCCTTGCCTCAGGCTCTGCTTTCTAGAGAACATAAGCTAAAATAAGAGATCATGAAAATCCAGTATGACTTCACAAGAAAAACTAACAGGAGAGACAGGAGAAATTGTAATGATAGAGAACAGTGAAAAATAAATTGGTTAGCAAACAATTCATAAAACATAAAACTCATATCTATTATTGGCAAGATAATAATGTAAAATAAATACATTATTTTTAAGAGGTGATATTGTGCTTTTCTTTTGGCTAAGTATATAACCATCTCCTTTATGGGCCTGAAGCATCTACTGACCTGGAGAGAGATTCCTGTTATGGAAGAGATGTGAAAAGAAACTTCAGAGTGACAATCAGCTTTTGACATTCTGAAATCTATTTTTATATTAAAATAATCTTGCAAGTCAGTTATTGTGTTAATAAAGTATTTCTATTGCTTATTTCTCCTGGGTTCCATTTGTTCCATATCAGAACCAAACTTGGAGACCAGATTCCTAGAGCCCATTCACAACACAGAGAGTATATAGGTCAGGAAGGAGGCTGCTCTGTGGCTAGCAACAAAAGCATATGAGGGAAGATAATGTGATAAGAGTTAGTCTCTTTGGACACCAATGAATGGTCTGAAAAGAGAGAGAAGAGTGGAAGGGACATACCAGTAGACAAGAGATGGCCCCAAATCTATCTGCCCTGGAAAGAGAAGATAAATTAGACAAGGAAATTAGCATGAGAGAAGTTTAGCAGGTCTCTCACCCATACTCCCAATTTGGGACTTGGTGCTAGGAAACCTACAACAAGACAGCATCTCAGAAAAAAAAAAAAAAAAAATGATTCATTACAGTGAGGCAGAAGGAATCCCTGAAGTGTGGTTTTTTTCAGCTATCTTTCCATGGAGCAAAAATAGAGCTTAGTCTGAGTTGAGAATTTGCAGAGATGAGAGAGTTGAGGATCTGCCAAGGGAGGCAAAGTACAATAGCCAGAAAGGGCTCAAAGAGGTCTAGGATATCATCATAACATGGGATGTGACTGAAAATGCCTGGGAGCACCAAGAGGTACACCAGCCACTGACTTCAGCTGCCAATGTGAGCAGGACAAGAACCAAACAATGACCCAGAGAACCACAGAAACAAGCTCCTCTAGTTTTCCATTCTAATATGTGCCCCGCCCCCATCTTCATCCTCACTTCACCTCCTCATAACAGATACCATCTTGGAAATTAGCCAGGAGGAAGGTAGAGACTGAAATTTCTTTTTTTTTTTTTTATTGAATGGTAACTATGCACATTAATGCACTTCTGGGGTACAGTGTGAGGTTTTCACATGCAATCTGAAATACTTCCATCAAACTGGTCAACACAGCCTTCATGTCATTTTCTCAGTTATTGCTTTAAAACGTTCACATTCTACTCTTAGATTCACCTGTACCCCTATAAGACAAACCTCAGAAGTGATCCCTCCAAACCCTCTCCCTCCACCCATTCCCCCCTCCCTTCTCCCTCCCTCTCCCCAGAGACTGAAATTTCTAAGAAGCTGAGGGTTTGCTCCTAGAGAGATTGAACATTACCTTACCAAAGTATTTAAATTATAGGACAGGACTAAGGTTTAAAGACAATTGAACATTTAGTCTAGTTATTTTGTTAGAAGGAGGACACAGGAACTAAGATTCCTGCTACCTAGAGGGCAGAGATTAGTAGAGATGAGATTAATCATAGAGAAAATTAATAAATCATATTTCTCTACACATGTAAGTTAAAATATGGGTTAAATTTATGACCACGGACAGGGCACAGTAACTCACACCTGTAATTTTAGCACTTTGGAAGGCTGAGGAGGATTGCTTGAGGCCAGGAGTTTGAGACCAGCCTGGGAAACATAGTGAGATCCCTGTCTCTACAAACAACAAAAAAATTATACAGGCATGATGGCATACACCTATAATCCCAGCTACTTAGGATGCCGAGGCAGGAGGACAGCTTAAGCCTAGGAGTTTGAGGTTGCAGTGAGTTTTTATCATGTCATTACACTCCAGTCAGAAGTCACTCTGCAACAGAAGAAATCGCTGTCATAAAAAAAAATAATAATAATGACCCTGCAACCATAAATAATAATGGCAACAGTGATATTGTTGGCAGTGTCTACTGGCTAGGTTTCTTAGTTGCCCCCATTAGTAAGTAATATTTATTTTTCATGGCATTCTCAACATCAAGCACAATTTGATCTAAAAATAGAGGCAGGAAAAACAGATCATTGAATGTACAATGAGTAATAATAAGACAGGAACTGGCATGGAGTGGTCCTTGAGACAAGTGGCACTAAATGCAGGGAAAATCTTAAACATCCGACTAAGGAATTGTTTCCATAAGTATTAACAGTAAATTCACATTTTCAGTGATATAAATGACACAAAGGTATTCTGTAATTTAGGAAGGTTAAATTGTGTATGGGATAGTTTGGATGTGGGGTGTCAGCACACGTGGGTATTACAGATGAAGCAAACTTGAAAGAGATGAGTCCTAGGACATATTTTGACTAATTCTGTCATCCCACCTCCAAAAAAAAATCTAGAGCATTCCACCATATTAAAATCAATTTAAAATGAATACCAGGGCAGTTTTAAAATGGAAAATATAGAAAATATACAAAGCTGGCCACTGGAGGGGTGAGCATAAGAACATAAAGGAATAATGAGAATCTTAGGGATGGATGAGTAGGGAATGAATGCCAGAGGGACCATCTGACTTCATCCTAACCACCTCATTGCCAGCTTGCTGAGCTTGTCTAGAGCACAGCAAGCCAGGCCTCCAAAGTCTGAAATGCACAATGACCTCACTCCTTATCACATTCTAGAAATAGCACTGTGGCAGGCAGCAGACCCCATGGGAGAAAGTAAAGCCATGGGCAGGGGCAGGATGACAACCACATGAACACAAGAGTGCCGATAGAGGTGAGTGATGCCTTTCTGAAAGGAGCCACCATCTCAGAAGGCAGTTAGGAGGCCTGAGTTACAATCCAGTATTACCATTAGCTACCTATGTGACCTTCAGCAAATTACTTAATCCCTCTGGACCTCATTTACATGTCTTATCAAAATAAGACATGTTGAATGTTTATCAAGTTTATTTCTAACAGCAGTGACTCTAAGATCTCAAAAGTTCATTTCCACTCTAACATTAATAAATACATATGCGCTAAAAGTTCTGTCTTCCAAAATTCAGTGGATCAGTAGCCTTTTCCCAGTAAGAATGTAGGGTAAAGATGAGTTTCTCTTTCCAAAGCAGTGTGATATGTAGGTTCCACTTTAGTTCCCTTCAAGGAGAACGTTCAGTGTTCATACTCAAAGTAATGGCTGGGGTTTTTTAGTTCACCACAGAATTATTTTATTATTGTTTCTTTCATTTTAATCGATGAAAGGATACCCCAAAAGGTTCTTTGTATATTAAACTGTGACTATATATTATTTATGAATCTTTTTAAATGTAGAATATAAATGTCTTAACACAATAACTAAGAAAATGACATGAAGGCTATGTTAACCACTTTGATGAAAATATTTTAGATGGTATATAGAATCAGCACACTGTACCCCATGACTGCATTAATGTACACAGTGATGATTTAATAAAAAAAATTTAAAAAAATATGTTATTTAATTTGCTCTACTAAAATTTTGTGTTAAATTCTATTTAAACCAAATTTTCTTATAGTCTATTCAATACAATACCAAAATTTAAAATATATAATTGATTACCCCTTCACAAAAGATTTTTAACTAATCAAACTGCTCCTGGCTTTAAAAGCCTAATAAGAAAAACATTATAGTATGTATAGATGGAATATCCTTATTATTTATAACATAAATTTCTTGTTATAAAAATGATCTTTATAACAAAATCCTATCTTACCTTTCACTAAAACTCCTTACTGTTTTGTTTTATTTACACTGATCATTTTTCACTTTAATTGGCCACATGTCAAAAAAGTTAAAAGATAGAATTGCCCAAAATTATCTTTGAGATATCTTTGGAGTGTACAATATTTTGCCCTATTTTGCATTATTTTATGTTCTCCTCCTCCTCAGTGGTTGCTGCCTAATTATGTGATATTTACTCTTCATTTACAAAATTGCCACTCAGAATAATACATGTCTTTAAATTGTCTAGTAATCTTTTTCCTTCTGATAGCAGTATTGCAAGGGTGGCCCAGGTCTCTAGAATTGCCCTGATTAGTATTAGCAACACTTAGCTAATTGCAAATGAGTTTTCTTGAAGACCACCATGATAACGGAGGAACATAAAATATTCCCATGTGTATTTTCAATATTAAAAAACTAGAACTGATTACTTAACATTTAATAAAGTCACATTTTACTTTAACATATCAATACGTTTTTACAGTTCTTGACTTTAGGTTTTAGAGGCAGATAAAATTTAGATGACTAAATTAGATGTGACTATGTATTTTTATTTCATAATCTTAATATTTTCAATGAGGAAAAATAAAATTATATATCCAGCATATTCACATAAAGAACTGATCTATAAAATATATCTTAGAAAGTAAATCTTTTGAAAAGATCTAGATATTAAATGAAGTCATAACATACGATTATTTCTACTACCCCTGAGCAAATGGAAGCTGATATATGCTCAGGCATTGACTACTTTTTTTTTGAATACTTACTATAATTTGAGTCAAAGAAAGACAGCCAGGTGCTTTATAGTGGAACACAAAAGTAATGTTTTGAAAATGGGTGAAATCCCATCTCGTCTTTGAGGTGTCATTCAAGCTATTAGTTTGCACATACATTCTATTCACTATTCTTCTCCTCGACCTGTGGCACCTGATTCCTACTTCAGTTATTTCCACCTTTTGTTCACAAGTATTTCCTCTCAACAATACATCACTCAGCGAAAGGTATGTCTTTGAATTGTCAACCAGTACTTTGTTCTGACAAAAGATACCACTACAGTGGACAAGACTACATGTTATAAATCTTGAAAATAACACCATTTGTTTACTCTTAGAAAAGAGTTTATTTGACAAGTGGCACTTTAGGAAGAATAGTCAATAACAATAAAAAAACAGAATCCTACATTCCACAGTGTGTAAATATTTAGCCTGGGCTAATTTGATATCACTTCATCTAAAAGGATTATTCTCAGGTATGATTTCAACATGCATTTCTTATGACATGCTCAGTACATAGTAAAGTCTCTGTTCCCCAGAGAGAATGAGGCAAAAAGTATGGGCAATTTTTTTTTATTAAATCATAGCTGTGTACATCAATGCAGTCATGGGGTACAGTGTGCTGGTTTTATATACAATTCAAAATATTTTCATCAAACTGGTTAATATAGCCTTCATGGCATTTTCTTAGTCATTGTGTTAAGACATTTATATTCTACATTTAGTAAATTTCACATGTACCCTTGTAAGATGCACCGTAGGTGGGGTGCCACCAATTACCCTCCCTCCACCTATCCTCCCCCATTAGGTAATTAAAAGAAAAACAAAGTAAGTGGCCATGACTTCCTGGCACTCGTGTAGGTCTAATATACAGAACAGAGGAAGATTTCAATTGCCTGTAATCTGAAAGAAATGTACCTGAACTAAAAAAGGCAGTCAATTTGAAGAATGGCATTTACTTTAAGCAGATTATTTAGCCTGCTTTTCATAAAACACTGAAACAATAGAAGAATTAGACAGGTAGATAGATAGATTGATTGATATCTACAAAAAATTCAAAATCTAAGAAAAATTTAGTAGTGTTAAAATCATTTGATTTTGCCAAATTTACCAATGCATCTAATATTTTATTAGTATTATATCTGATATACTAGTAAGCATAACTTGAATAAAATATTGATGTATGATTTATTAAAATATGTAAGGCACATACCATGTATTATGAAAAGTTAATATTTTCATATTAATAACAGGTAACAGTTAATAACAGGTCATTTGAAATAAAGTTACAAATTGTCAAATTCTAACTCTTGTTTAAAATGATTGTGAAATATGTTGTGTGGTAGGGTAAAGCATTCTAATTACTTGGCTTTTTTAGATTTAACATTGGTAGTTGTCTATAACTAAAATATTCAGCTACTAGTTGAACAATGTTAGAGTTTCAAACATTTAATTTTATTTAATTCTTATACATCCACCTCTTTTTTTTTTGTACAGAAATAAATCTAATCATTGAGACAGGTCATCACATAAAAAGTGCCTTCCATATAATATGTTTCCAAAAGATTCTGCATATCTTTACAGAGATTTAGGCATATGCAAGCCTATGTATGTATCTTTACGTGTATACCTCAGATATACACGATTTTCTTAGAAATCATATAGATTGTACACACGGTTCTATACATTGCTTTCTTACTCAGTGGTACTTTTCAAAGGTCTCATCCTACCAAATAGATAATGGGCTTCCCTATTCTTGTTTCATAGCAATACCTAATTCCATTATATGGACTCATCACAATTTATACATCAGCTCACCACTGATAAATATTTGAATTGCCTGTCATCTTTCCCTATTACAAATACTGCTACAATAAATAATCTTGAATAAATATCTCTTCCTACATATGTAAGAAACATATCTGTAGAATAAACAGGCAGTGTAATTTCTGACATAAGGAGTATTTTATATTTGTAAATTTGATAAATATTTGCCAATCACACTACCACCAACAGTGTAGGAGAGTAACACTTTCTTTACATTCTTCCAACACAGTGTGCTATCAAACTTTTTTTAATCTTTGTCAGTGTGATGGACAAAAAATGGTGCCTCACTGCAACTTTGTTTTCCAATTATTTTACATTGAGTAAGAATGAGAGAACTTTAATATGTTAGAGGATGCTTTTTCAAATTTAAAAAAACCAAAAAATAAAAAAAAACAACTACCAACTTGGTAAATGGGTTGCTATTTGATAGCATCAGCTTATCCGATCTATATTATTTGAGTTACTGTAGCTGTTCCTAATGAAAGCCAACGGCTTTGCTTGCGCACAACATCCCCTCTTTCCTCATCTGCTCGATGATATTGCTCCAGCAATTCCTCCATCTCTCCTATGCCGCACCAAATCATTATTAAATGATTCAAACCCCTTACTTTCCTCTTAAAAGCAAAAGAGAGTACATGTGATGTTTGCTTTTCCATTATTAAGATACTTCATTTAGGATAATGGTCTCTAGCTCCATCCAAATTGCTGCAAAAGGCATTCATTCATTTTTTATGGCTGAGAATTTCTCTATGGTATACATACACCATATTTCATTAATCTACTTATTAACTGATGGGCACTTAAGTTAATTCAACATCTTTGCAATTGTGAATTATACCGCATTAAATATTTGAGCACAGGTGTCTTTTGGTGAAATGAGTTCTTCTCCTCTGGGTAAATACCCCATAGTGAGATTTCTGGATTGCATGGTAGGTCTACTTTTATTTCTTTGATGAGTCTTTATATTGTTTTTCATAGAGGTTGCACTAGTTTGCAGTCCAACCAACACTGTGTATGTGTTCCCTTCTTTATACCTGTATCCACACAAGCATAAATTGTTTTCAACCTTTTAATAAGAGCCATTTTGATAGGGGTAATATGATATTTCATTGCTTTAATTTGCATTTCCCTGATGATTAGTCACACTGAGCAATTTCTCATATGTTTGTTGGTTATTTGTCTGTCTTTTTTGAAAAACCTCTGTTCAACCCTTTTTAAAAAGTGGCCAAATTATTTTTTTACTGATTTGTTTGAGTTCTTCGTAGATTCTGGATAATGGCCCTTTATTGGAGAGGATTTCTATACATGAGGTTTATTGAGGAGTAACCCAAGAACACCACCAGCAAAGGAATGAAGGAAACAGAATTAAGCAGGAAGGGACATTGAGCAGTGATGCAGCTGATGAAAGGCCACAGCCAAGCCCACAGGAAGCTCTGGAGATGACTATCTCTTCAAAGTGGTACCAAACTGGGGCAAGAAGGCTGAGATTTTGTACCCTGTATTGATCATGAACTGCCCCAGGGGAGGGGACATAAATTTAGGTGAAGTGGGTACCCATTGACTGAGGATAATTTCTATACAAGTACGTAGCAGGCACCTGGTGTGATAACTGTTTCGGTCTTGAGGGGCTGTCTACACAGAGTCACTGTGTGTCAGAATATCCTCTACCACTCCTCAACCCCTCAATCCTTAGCTTCTTTTTTTTTTTTCTTCTTACAATAGAGCTCTTCTAAACTACATTTTTTAAATTAATGCTGTTCATGGAAAAGGAGCTCGATCTTACAAAATACTCAGTCAACACCAAGAAATATTTTGTCCAAATAAAAGAGGAATTTTTCCAAGTGCAATGAATTTTAAATTACATTTAAATAAAAAATGTAATGCAAGTCAAACAAAGTGAAATCACAGTGATAATATGTATATGGATCATCCAATTTCAGTAAAATATAACTAAATTCATTCAATAACATAATTTTATAAGACATAATCCTCTTTGATAATACAGGAGACCATTCATGATCTACAGTGCTTATGTATCTTGAATATAAAATTAATTCATACCATACCTATTGTACAAGCAGTTGGTAAAAATTAGAATGTATCTACACTGACTTTATACCATTTGTAATAAGTTTCTGATTAACAATAAATTTCTGATATCAGCTTCTTAATTCTACATTTAATTTCATTCACAAAAGAGTTTACACACACATTTATACACACATACACACACACAGTGACATAGGAAATCACTCTACATGGCAACAAGCCTTTGTAAACGTGGTATTTGGTTCAAGTTTTATATTATTCAGTGTTTGAGGTACCAAGACTCTTCCCTGAAGGAACCACTGAAAACTCTAAAATGCCCGAATTCTACTTCCTGTTCTGTCAGAATAGCAAGTAACTTGGATGAGCTCACTTAAATTTTTTTTTATTTGAATTACTGATTTGAATCTTCCTTTGAAGAATGTTCCTTGAATGCCCAGTAGTTACCATATTATGTTATAGAGCTTTACATGTGTAATAATGTCATCGATTTTCTATCTCTTTGCATCACTATTCAAGCTAAAATAACATAATCATGGCAAGCATGGAATATATAAATATATTTCCATTTGAGAGACGACAAAAGTCAGAGAATCTGAAACTTGGCCCATGGCAAGCCTTCGTGCTTGTCACCACAAGTCACCTCTGTCTTTCATACACACTGCACAGAAAGAAAAACTTGCTGACCCTAAAGCCATCTCAGGGGTGCTTTCATACACAGGTGTGCCTCATTTTATTGTGCTTTGCTTTATTTAGCCTTCCTCACATGGCCTTTATGAAAACTCTGCATCGAGCAAATCTATTGGCCCAGTTATCCAACAGCATGTGCTTACTGCATATATCTGTGTCATGTTTTGATAATTCTCACAATACATCAAATTCTTTTTATTAATATATCAGTTACAATCATCTGTGATCAGAGACATTTTACATTAGTATTGTAATTATTGTGGGGCTCTATGAACATGCCCACATAAGGTGGCAAACTGAATTGGAAAATATTATGTATCTATATACCCCCACTCACTGGCCATTTGCCCATATCTATCTATCCATCTCTCTTTCTCTCTCTTTCTTTCTCTCTCTCTCTCTCTCTCCTTGGACTCCCATATTCCTAAGACACAATAATATTAAAGTTAGGCAAGTTAATAACCTTAAAATGGCCTCTAAGGGTTCAAGTAAAAGAAAAATTTGTATATCTCTTGCTTTAAATCAAAAGCTAGAAATGATTGAGCTCAGTGAGTACAGCTTGTCAAAAGCCAGCATAGACTGAAAGCAAGGCTTCCTGCATCAAACAATTAGCCAAGTTCTAACACAAAGGAAAAGTTCTTGAAAGATGACACAAATGACAAGAAAGCTAAACTGTCTTACTGCTGATGTGGAGAAAGTCTGGGTGACCTGGAGAGAAAATCAAACCAGCTACAGCATCCCCTTAAACCAAAGCCTAATCCAGAGCAAGGCTCTAACGCTCTCCAGTTCTTTGAAGGCTGATAGAAGGCAGGAAGCTGCAGAAGAAAAGAAGCCAGAGATCAGTTCATGAGGTTTAAGGAAAGCAGCTGTCTCCTTAATAGAAAAGTGCAAGGTGACGCAGCAAGGGCCTATGGAAAAGCTGCAGCAAGTTATCCAGAAGATCTAGCTAAGAACATCTGACCAAAGTGGCTACACTTAACAACAGATTTTCAGTGTAGATAAAACAGCCTTCTATTGGAAGAAGACACCATCTAGGATTTGCCTAACTAGAGAGGAGAAGTCGACGCCTGGCTTCAAAACTTCGTACAACAGGACAACTTTCAGCTAATGACTTTAGTTGTAGCCAATGCTTATTTATCAGTAATCATTACTGGCCGATCTTCTTAATTCAATCACTAGTCACCATAACTAGCTTTATGATCTTGAATAGGTTGTTTAATTTTTGTATTTTTCAGTTTCCTCAGCCATAAAAAGGAGACAACAATAGCACCTACCTCTAAGAAAAGTTATAAAACTTTTGCATGAGATACTTTTGCATGAGATCCTCCTGCAAAATCTGTCAACACAAAATAAGCACTTAACAAGTAAGAGCTATTATTCTTGTCTTCATCATCCTTAGTTTTATTTTCAGTGACACAGCCCTATTGAAATTAGGCCCACTTAAGCCATGAGCATCACAACATTCTCCTAACTGGTTGACTGTCCAACATTTCTCCATTCAAATAAAACAAAATTAACCTCCATAAAATATCCTCTCTTCTCAAAAAAACCTCCAGTGGCTCTTTCATTGCTTGAAGATTAAGATCCAAACTCCTTAGCCTCAAATTCAGCACCCTGACCAGTCAGCCCTTACTTATCTCTGCAATCTGATGTCCCATTTCCATCATCAAGCTGATGTGCACATTTTGTCCACATGGTGCCTCACCCTCTCTTGGAGCCCTGTGTATGCACCATTCTCTCTCTCTGCAGGATTTCTTCTCCTTGAGTGCCTAAAAGCTCCAGTTATTTCTAGATCTACCCCAAGCTTTTATTGAATTTTTTTTCTTTTTGAAATCCTGTATCACATACTGCTTATTTCAATGCAATCCCACCAAAATATAATGCAAGCTGCACATGTAGATTTCAATTTACCAGAAGCCACATTGTAACACTTCAAAAGAAACAGGTGAAAATATTTCACTCAACCCTGTCTATCTAAAATATTATCTCAACATGTAATCATTATAAAAGAATTATTAATGAGATGACTTACATTTTTTGTACTGTTTCCAAAATCCAGTGCATATTTTATACCTGTAGCACATCTTAATTCTGTTACTAAATTATCACAGAAAATACTTGCTCTGTACTGAAACTTCATAAAATTTACCATATATATCCAAGTTGTTGCAAAATACATATAAAAAGTTTTCTAACAATTGAACCAAGTACCAATTCTTAAACTTTAATTAAAATTAAATAAAATTAAACATTCAGTCACTCAATGGCACTGGTCACATTTCGAGTAGCCACATCTGGCCTGTGACCACCCAATTGGATGGCAAAACTTATACCTTTCTTTAGATCATTAACTGAGTATAGTATCTTGTATCACTATCTTGTATATGGTTTGCTTTGATGAAGAAAATTATTTCGTTGGTTACCAGTTTTCTCCCCCCTATAAAATACTGCTACAATTAGTGATGATTAACTCAAATAAATAATTTAGATATGAAGTCCAATGTGGTACTTTTTTTGAGTCACTCTAATTCCATATATAGATACACACATGTATATAAAAGATAGAGAGATAAGCGTATATTTTTGTTATAATATTTCTTGATGACTAGGCACATTTTCATTGATATGGATAATCAAAAATTAAATTAGAAATACTCTAGTACTCAATTTGATCTTGCCACACACATAAATCAGGCAAAGTTTGACTTGAGCAGTTGGACTTCCTACTAATGCTAACTGACCAGCAATAGGTATTGCTTCATCTCCTAAATACCCCAACATGGACCTTCTGGATCCTTGAGTGTGGCCTTTTGACTGGACCCAAATTTTACAAAACCAATCTTTTTTAATAAAGGGATTTGTTCTGTGATGTTTGAATTCTATCAAGGCTCCACTTGGGGATCTAGAGGGCCACATGTGGCCTTGAGAGCACATATTTTCCACCCCTGCTTGAGTCAGAGCCTAGACCAACAGGGATGTGAGTTTCAGAGGTATAAGAATTTCATAGAAACTACCTTTTTTCTAAGTCTCATGAAACAGAGTTCAGAAATAGTTGACTTTATCATGATGGAGGGTAATAGAAGCTACTCTTGAAAATTATTGAGACCAATATTCATAGACATATCACCTAAATTGACATTTAAGGCCAAAAGAAATATCTTTCCACAGATTTTATTTTCCTAGGTAGCTGAAGGAAATATACATATCTATTATCTTAAAATAAGCATAGCATTATAGCTTCAAGGAGTTTTCAAGCACACATGTACAGCCTGAAGAAGATCTAAGATCCAGCCCAACGTCAGAAAACTCTAACAGCAAGGGGAAAGGAGGCACTTTGAGAATTTAGGATTGATGAAACTCCCACAAATTCAAATGAGAGTTAACTTTTTTTTTTTTTTTTGAGACAGAGTCTCCCTATGTTCCCTTCAGTAGAGTGCTATGACATCACAGTTCACAGCAACCTCCAACTCTTGGACTTAAGCAATTCTCTTCCCTCAGTCTCCCAAGTAGCTGGGACTACAGGCGCCCACCACAACATCCAGCTATTTTTTTGTTGCACTTGTCATTGTTGTTTAGCTGGCCTGGGTCAGGTTCGAACCCACCAGGCTCGAGTATGTGGCTGGTGCCAAAACCACTGTGCTAGGGTGCTGAGCCAGAGAGTTAACATTTTGAACAAGAAGCACTTAACACCTGCTGTGTGCAAAGCATACTTCTTGTCCCTGTGATCAAATTAAATCCCCTATACTTAAGGATCAGAGACCACCCTACCTGTGTTCTCTACAACTGCCAGTCCATAAATCTTTCAAGCCAAACATCTTTCCATAATATATATAGATGACCCTTTCAACTTGGTCCTCAACTCAGTAAAATGTTAGAAAAGCCCAGTAACTGCGTTCAGAAGATCAACTAATTGTACCCAATGCTTCTCTTTAGTTTGCCCCAAATTACTTTAGTCTAAAATATTTTGAAAGTCTATTTCTATCTAATGGAACAAATTTTAAAAACAAGTCTTTGTCTCTGACTCATTACATTTACTTCACCAGAGCCTATTCCATCATTCTAAAATATCCTTCCATACTTACATAAATCTTCTCCCTACTTTTCTGAGTGTATATATATATATATATATTTCATTCACATATAATATATTGTACATGTATGGCTTTCATTCATATTTAAAATATATTGTCAACTTCTTGAAGTCAAAATTAATCTAGTTTTTCCTGATTGTCTAACGCATAGCTTCATGTGGATTTATATTAAACTTCTCAGGCATTGAATCAAACTGAAATCCTACTTTCAAAGCGCAGGCATAGGAAGAAGATTCTGGTAGGCAAGCTATTATTGTCAAAATAGGAATAAAAGAATAAGATAATCCCCAAAGATCCCATCTTAGACCTCCCCAGCCAGCTGCCGTGACTCCTCACCTGGCCCCTCTTGGGAAACACAGGAAAAAGAAAAATGAGAGATCAGGGCAGAGCCTGGACACTGCCCAAGGCTAGGATTTACTAGTAAGTAAACAGCTTCTGACCTGAACTTGCTAGCATTCTCTTTCTCTGAGAAAGCAAAAGAGACCAGGGCCATACAATGGGGCTCCTAATTTTCAGTAGGCCTTCAAGTCAGATCACTTTACACCAGTATGTTCTATCATTTGAGCACACTGCTCTTCCCAAAGGGATGCCCCCTCAAGCTGGATGTTCAGAGTTAAAAAAGAAGTCACTGGAATCAAAGCCCATCAGCCACAAAAGACATCCACTTAGGGTAGGCATAACGACCTGGCTGTCACTTGTGGTCTCTAGTTTGAATTACACATGGGTCATTGTCATTTTGTTTTCTGGTAATGGCTAAAGAAATTTTACTCTCATTTTAAAATATTTCCCAAAAAGATCCAAAGTATGAAGTTTACCTGATGTATGAAATGCAAGATAAGGGAAAAAAAGATTTTCTTTCAAATTAAACTATAATCCCGTACTTAAAGGATTAAGTACAAAAATGACATTAACAATAACATAATAAAAAATGATATTAACAATACTGCTTTACAACTTATGTAATGTTTGTTCTTAGAATAAGCACTGTTCTAAGAGTTTTATGTATATCAACTCATTTAATCATAATTTATCAACTTCAACAAATTTTTTCCAACAGCCACATTCAAGTCCCTTGAAATTAAAGAAAAATTGAAATCAACAATTGCTTCTCCTATGGGACTGCACTGGCCTTTCTCTGAAAGCAAGAAGTCAGGAGGGCTCACAGAATGTGTACAGTGACATAACACTTCCCTGTCTCCACAGTTCTTCCTCACTCCTCATATGCAGACATAGCTTTATAACAACAGAGCCAACACGACTCCTAACCCTTCAGGAAAACGGACTTCGCTCACTGCCCTTCTCAGCAGCCAGCAGAGGCCAAACAGAGGAAGTGCATTCGCTCCTCACAGCAGCTACTCCCTGGCAGATTCCGGAGCCTTTACTGGCTGTGGCTTCAGACTTATCTATGGAAGTGTCACTTGTTTGGGCCGTTATGTGATCCTTCCTGGCTGCCTCGTGCTCCTAAAAGCTTTTTCCATTCAATGACTTTTACACATTTTTAACAATTGTGAATGAGGTGCCATGTGACTCTCTAGTGAAATCACAAGAAAGGCTTTTGTGGGTAGAGAAAGGGAGCTCTCTCTCCACCTGAATGCAGCCCAGCTGTGAAAGCAGAGACCGTCTTCATTCAATCCACTTCCTCCCCCAGCACTGCACCCTGCAGATTCCAACAACCGTGCCCCCCCCTCCCCATCCCTCTTCACTGAAATGCCCTTTCTAATGGGTTCAGAATCCAGGGGCTGCGCCTCAGCCTCCCTCACTTGACTTCTCTGAGGCAGGTGACACTGTTGACCATCATACCCTCGTTGCCCTTGCCTGGACTGCTGAGAACCACTCTGTTCTATTCCGTCACCACTGGCTACAGCTTCTCAATTCCCTTCCCTGCTTCTTTCCTTCCAGGTTCTCCTTAAATGTTGGCATTACCCAACTCTATTGCCAAGCCTCTTTCCTCTCCGGCTCTGAAACTTCTCCCTAGGGAATCTCATTTGCGCTTGCAACCCACATCGTACAAACCCTAGCCCTCATTTTTACCACCTCTCCTGAGCTCCAGCCTCTCAACTCCCCATGCCTGTGTGTACGTCACACTTAAACATGTTGTCTTAACCCCCTCCCCTGCTTAGCAAACTCTCTCTTCTCCCACATGCTTATGTCAGTCAGTGGCATCATTATTCTCACAGTGGCAGCAGCAGTTTGGACCATGGCTACAAATTCTTGGCCATATCTGAGATTTCTGCGGTTGCGTCCCTTAAAGAAAAACATGCGGTTTCTACCTTGGTTTCTAAAAACATTAGCTCTTGGAACCCTGAACTGTGGTTCCAACAGTGCTAAGCCTGTCCTACTGAGAAGTCACATATAGGTGCTGCAGCCACTCCTGTGAATGAAGGGGCCACCTAGAAGTGAGTCTTCCAGCCACAGACCTTCCATCCTCTGGCCATTTCAGGCACCCCTGCCTTTTGCATGATCCCAGAAAAGACCCCAGATATCACGACTCAGAGGGGAGTTGTCCATAGTGTGCCTTGTGGATTCCAAGCCCACAACAGCCATGAGCATCAATAAATAAATAAATAAAAGTTGTTTTATGCCGCTAAATTTTAGGATGGTATGTTATGCGACAATAAATAATCATGTGAGTTTTTCAATCTTCAAACATGGGAATCATTACCAATACTCTCTCTCTCCCATGTTTTTATTTAAAAGATAATTTCATTAAAGACCTACTACGTGCCAAGCACTGGAGATACAACCATCATAATTATGGCCTAGCAGAGAGGAGAGGCAGTGCAAAGAAAATAAGTCACAACACAATAAGACAACATTTCCCAACCTTCTTTTAAAGAAATCTAGTCACATGATTCTCCAAAGAGATGTTTCATGGTGAATTAATTCTGGAAACATTGGATAAAAACAAATTTCTTTCCTGAATTACTTCATGGACTTTAATACCCACATGTGTATAATAAATAGGTAGTAAGATCTAGAATGTAGAGTTCTCCAAAATCACTGGCCATAAACAGGTTTGGAGTTAGTTTGTTGTTTGTTTTGAATACAAATTCAACAAAATGGGGTTCTGCAAAAGACTTTGGAAATAATGCCTTTGATCATACACATAGAATATGCAGAAGGAACCCATGCCTTTCTTCAGTAATCATGAAATTTCTCAATGAGGAAGTAGTATTTGAACTGAGACAAAAAGATTAATCCAGAACTGAGCTTGTGGAGAGGTACTGAAATGGGAGAGAACTTGCCTATTGAGGAAACAGTAAAGAAATATTATAGAACTTCTAATATGTTTCTCGCTCTCTGAGAGACAGATGCTAGAATTTCAACTTCAAGTCAGAAGCTGTTTACTTACCAGCAAATCCTAGCCTAGGGCTGTGTCCAGGCTCTGCCCTGATCTCTCATTTTTCTTTTTCCTGTATTTCCCAGGAGGGACCACGTGAAGAACCACAGGAGCCACCTGGGGTTTTCTTATTCCTTTATTTCTATAGTCACAGTAAATGCTTTCTTACTGTTAAAATCTACTGCTCAAGTCTGCAGTTTGAAAACAGGGGATCAATTTAATCCAATGTATCCCAAACTTTTCTGATACTACATGTAACATACGGTGATTTAGATCATCTAGACCATGCACAGGGTGTAATTTCTTCATTTAATAACCTTGTATAAGAGGAAAGGAGGGAGGGGGGTGGGGTCTTGGTGTGTGCCACACTTTTTGGGGGCAAGACATGATTGTAAGAGGGACTTTACCTAACAAATGCAATCAGTGTAACCTGGTTTCTTGTACCCTCAATGAATCTCCAAGAATAAAATAAATAAATAAACAACCTTGTATATTTCAGACAAGAATAATGATCCTAGATCCGAGATTATTTATGGTAGGCAAGGTCTGACAATTAAGTTTGCAAACTCATCCTAGAAAAAGTTACCTGATTGCTAAATATCTCTATGGTCCCCTTGGGAAGCTATGCACTGATGCCAACAACTAGTCCAACCTTCAAAGCAATTTTGGAACTCTTTTTTTTCAAATGACCATCAGAGCTATTGTCATGTAGCACACAAAAACCCACAACAAAAATAATGAACACCATTCAACCAGACACAAGCACATGTTAACACAAACACAGCTGTGAGATACTGACATACCAAAGTTATGAAACCTTACCAAGTTGTTTGTACAGTGCTACCAACATAAACACATGGTGGAAAGTTCACAAACTTAATTGTCATACCCACAGGAACAGCTCTGAAGGTCATTACAAAAAAAGAGTTCTACAATTGCATAGGGTTGTCCCTATGGCAAACTAGGGACAGCCATCAATGCATAGCTTCCCAAGGAGAGTGCTTTGAAGGTGACCATAGTGACATTCAACAATGAGGTACATAGGATTTCTTCTAGGATGAGTTCATGAACTTAATTGTCAGACCTCCATATGTGCCCAGATTCCGTATGAAGAATGTATATTGAAATGTTGGTATTTTAAAGAATAATAAATATTAAAAATATTTTATAGAGTTTTAGGAAGGTATTTTGAGATGATGGGACAGATCGTAACAAAATGGAAGTTACAACTGGAGAATGTAGATACTTCAAGAGCTTTTACACAAATGTATAAATACACACACACACACACACAAATTGGAGCACACATGAGGGAATTCTACCAATTCAGGACTAATAAAGCATGACCAAAGACCAAGAGTAATCTGCTTAAATAGTTTTGACCTGGGGAGATTCAAAACCAAATAATTTTTGTTCTACAATTAATGAGCTCTTATCTGTCAAATTAACATATAATGGACTAGAATTTCCCATAAAAGGCCACTCCTTCTTATAGGAAAATATGCTTTGACCAACAAGTTATGGCGAGGTATCTCTCTATACAAATAGGACCATCACGTAGACACTGGGACCTCACGCAGCTGTTTACATATGTGGGCCTCTTTAATCTGACATATTAAAGAAGTAGCTCTTTCTAAGAGTAGAATGTGAACGTTTTAAAACAATAACTTAGAAAATGACATGAAGGTTGTATTGACCAGTTTGATGGAAGTATTTCAGATTGCATGTGAAAACCCCACACTGTACCCCAGAAGTGCATTAATATACATAGTTACCATTCAATAAAAAAAAAAAAAGAAGTAGCAAAGCAATAGCAATCCTCAGGGGCATACTTACAGGACATTGAAATAGCACCTACCTCTCCATTCACACTACAGAGAGGAAAAAGTGTGTGTCAGAATTGCAGTTGCTGATCCAATAAAACCACTTTCTGCATCAAGCGTATCTCACAAAGTGAATACATCAAAACAGCATTTTAAGAAAGGCAGAAGAACGATTTCAATTGCAATTTTTCATTTTAATCTACCCACATACTTACTTGAGGATTCATTTATATTAAACTTAGATTTCCAGATTAACCAAAACAAAAACTAACAAAAGCCTTCACCATGCTGGCAGTACTTTTGATCTAGAATCCATCAAGCTCCTTTAAGAACGTTTTGTGGCAAGCAGAAGCTTATAAAAGGATGAGAAATCT
Source organism: Otolemur garnettii (assembly GCF_000181295.1). NCBI lineage: Eukaryota > Metazoa > Chordata > Mammalia > Primates > Galagidae > Otolemur > Otolemur garnettii. Next base: position 10,643,706 of record NW_003852458.1, on the reverse strand, counting down.
TTGGAAGCAACCTTTATTTCAGAAAACTATTCCTTTTTAAAGAAGTCAAAGGACACTGGGCAAACTACATCCTGACAATAAATGTGAAAAGAGGCACAACTTCAACTATAATTGAAAATCTGAACATTTAAACCCCCATGAGATATTACCCATTAGACTGTCAAAAATGGTCCAGTCTAAAATTAAAAGATTGGCTAGTTTACTGCAGCTGGCACTCTGGCACACTGATGATGAGATAAAAAGTTAGCTCTACCTTGGAAAATTATTTAATATTATTTGTTGAAAGCCTATGTCCCAATAATCCTATTTTTAAACATCTATACTACACAGCAGTAGCTTTCAAAATTTTTGTTTAAGAACTCATAATAAAAAGCATATTTTGCACAGCAATTCAAATACATGCACACATTCTGTACTTATATACACTAACACAACACACACTGGAGCAACAGTTTTATGAAACAATCCTCCCCTTATAGTGTAGGGTGTACATACTAGGACATTATATGTAGAGTGTACTCTGACATTTTCTATTCTAGTCTACACTAAGAATTTTTCTTAATGCTGGGAACAACCCACTAAATTGATTTTATAATCTGGTAATGAGTCGCTAATCTGTTTTAAAAAATGCCCAAGTGAACCCTTAGTAGATGTGCATCAGAAGATACGCAAGAATGCAGGATTATTTATAACAGCAAAGGGCAGGAAACAACCCAATTTTATGTTTATAAATCAATTGGATATGTTAGATAGATAGGTAAATCGTTGTGTATTCATATAATACAATAATGTGTAACATTAAAAATGGATAAACTATGGTTATGTACATCACGTAAAGGAGTCCCAAAAACGTGATGTGGAGTTACAAAAGCAGAACTGCCTTCATACAAAGTCCAAAGGCATGCAGAACTAAACTCGGTAAACTGTCATTCTTAGGAAAATGAGAAACACAGATTTCAGTATAAAGTTACTTCTTAGGGGAGACAGAAGAGAAAGGGGAGAGGGTCACAAAAGGACACAGCAGGATTGTAAGCTCACAGAAACATGCCATGTTGGACAGCTCTTGGGGAAGCCACTTAGGTTCTGTTTCCCACCTCAAATCCCCCCCAAAATCTAGTTGTCCTCCCATCCATCTCCTCGGGCTATGTTAACAAAACTTGCACTGTTCAGAAATATGAGTTGTTACCCCTCACAGGCACAATATTTGTAATGTAGGGACATCCAAATGAGCTGATAAAGACATTTAACGGAGGGCCTAGTGGCAGTGATTTGGCAGATGTCAGCAGGAAAGATGCACTGGGATAGTCGATTTGCAACAGAGTCAGCACATTTCATCACCCAGGCATCACCTATTGCACAAGGATTCAGGATTAATGCTTCTAAGCAAAGGAAGAGAAATAAGAAACAAACGATTTGGATCAAGCCCATTTAATCAAATTTCCACCCAATATAAAAGACAGATTTGACCATCACGTGGCATAGCTCGTGTTATTAAGAGCAGATAAAGTGAGTGTCAGTGATATCTAGCATGATTTAATGACAATAGCATTCAGTAATTTGCAGAGTACAATGCAAACCAACTAAAATTTAAGAGCATTTGGCTATATGGTGTTTACTTATAGCATTAATTCAGCAAAAACTCCAAATAATCTGTGTAGTTGTCAATGTCAACAAATTGGAAAAACAGTTTAATTTGCTAAATTGAGGTTCAAATAATATTCTCATTTCTCTATGAATCTGATAATAGCCAAAAATCCTAACACCTAAATGTTGAGCACTGAACCTTTTTAAGATTTTCTAAGCAATTACAGAGAAGCTTTTCCTAAAAACACTAAATAAAACACACATTTATTTTTCTGTCAAATAGGTAGCTCTTTAGTTAATCAAAACATACCCATAAACTTGGAAGGCCTCAAACAGCAAAACATACCAAAACCCCATACATTTTACTTTTCTTTTTTTAAATTGTGCCTTTAGCTGTATTCTCTCCTTCATTTTTTTTTTAATTAAATGATAGCTGTGTACATTAATGCAATCATGGGGTACAGTGTGGTGTTTTCATATACAATTTGAAATATTTTCATCAAATTGGTTAACATAGACCTTATGTCAATTTTCTTAGTTATTGTGTTAAGACGTTTATACTCTACTTTTAGAAAGATTCACTTGTACCTTGTAAGATAAACCATAGAGGTGAATCCTCCAATCACCCTCCTTCCACCAATCCACTCTCTCCCCCTCCCCCCCCCCATATTCTTAGGCTATAATTAGGTTATAGCTTTCATATGAAAGCTATAAATTAGTTTCATAATAGGGCTGGGTACATTGGATATTTTTTCTTCCATTCTTGTGATACTTTACTAAGAAGAACATACATTTTACTTTTTAAGAAAATCAGAATGACTCTCAAGTTATGTCAGAAAAAAAAATGAATTTAGAAAAACTACGCTGTAGAAGCAGAAAGTTTCAATGGCACAGTTTCAATGGCAAGAAATCATCTTGATTACAAAGACAAAAGAGAAAGGGCCTCTAAATTCTAATTTTTCTAAGAAGGAATTTTAAAAATAAAACTAATCAGTAGTTTCTTAGGGCATGGCTGTTTCTAATACAGAGTAATTGTCACATTTATGACTCTAAGAAATCAAAAAGAATTAAATCATCTTTCAAATATTTTGTATTTGGAATCACTGGTTAGGTGTGCAATGCATAATAATAAAAGTGTCTAAAGTTGAAAGCATTGACATGTTAAAAATTATCTTATATGGAACACTGCTTTAACTCCGTATATCACATTCCATATAAATAAGCTATTCACATTCCAGATGTCAAGTACTCAAGAAAATGTACTTATGATCTGATATATCTTACTTATCCTTTGCAAAATTTTATCTTGTTGACAATTTTGAAATTGCCCTTTGCAAGCTCTTTAGAAGCATCTCATCTTGAATCATTTTGGCACCCTTAAAATGCACCATGTCTTTAGTATTTGGAAGTGGTTTAATTGAGATTTAAGTTCTTGAGGCAATGTTTTTGTCCAGAATTCACGTGCTGTTGGGAATAATAAATGTTAAATATCCATGACATACCATATAAGCTGGGCAACTATCAAGAAATTTGACCATTCAAGAACGCACTTCGATGATCTCTACGTATTGTAGAAGACTGACCTTGTCTCCTCCCAACAAATTACTCCTTCCATGCCTCCATGGGATTTTCCTTTTAGATAATTGGAGGTCAACATTTTTCCTGTGACTTACAGTTTGTTTAAATACCCTCAATTGTAGGAAACAAAAATAAGACTTTATTTTAATGTTGCTTCCTCAAACAATAGCCTTGTATTCACTACAGATTATCCCAAAACTAGTTGCCTCAAAGAAGAGAATCAACACACTTGGGAGCCCTAATTAGTAATATGAAGACTCAATAAGCTAAATCTCAGTAGTTCTGCCCAGAAAAGTGTTTTCTTCCCAAACAGAGCAGCAAAACCCTTGTTTGAGGTCCGTTTCAGTTATGCTGACCCGTCTTAGCCAATACAGAAAAACATGGCACAATACTATGGACTTGCTAGATCCTTAGACACGATTTCCTAGTAAGTTTACCACTTGATAGACTTCTCCAAGAGCATTACGTGTCCCTTACCATTTAACTCATTGATACAAAAATTGCCCTACAATTTGTTCAGGGCTTCTTTATTTGGGGTCATAAAAATTTTTAGCCTGATTTCATAAATAATCTAATTCAATAATCCAACTATATGTAACTCCTAATATTACCCAAAGCTGTCCATATCTGTGCACATCAATGTGAATGAGATTCTATACACAACAGGCAATATTCAACCATTTGGCATTATTTTATATGAAACCCACAGACCATCAATTGAAATGTGATTAAGACACATACTGTATATATACAGTATGTACATTTCTGTGCACGTGTGTATATCTTTCTCTAAAAAGAAGAGAAAAAAAGGCTATGGGAGATGATTACCTCTCTTTAATTTCTTCTTTTATCTGAATTTTCCTAATTTCCTGCAGAACATTATTACATTTGTAATAAGAAAAAAATGTTGTTAAGGTTAAAAAAAAATCTAACAGTTCAGTTGTGCCTGTTAAGGAGGTAAGCATTGTACAGAGTAAAATAGTTAAATCATATATAAAAAGGCAGTAAGATATTTCAACATTTTGATCTTAACATGTTTAGAAGGGGATAGGAGTAAGGGATGGCTTGTCTAAGATCTGCCTCCTGTAGGCTGACCTTCTAAAGAGAAGACTGGCTTCCTGCTAAGCTCTATGGAAACTGGCTATGGCCAAGGACTTCAAATAATCAAAACAATCAATAGCAGAATTAGAATCTCAGCTCCCTATCAGTTCAGAAACTACGCGGTGCTCCCTTCAATGCTGATGAGACTAATTTGGCTGAGAGTTTGCCCTTTCACACAATTGCAGCTGTACAGCTTGGACCCTAGGACCCGCATGACCCCTGTAGAGAGGCTGGAGCCACCTAACACAGCTCCTCACATGAGCCAGCAGTTTGGCGCTGGAGACATGTTCGGCGATGTCACACTGCTATTGTACCCCAGTTCCTAATCACATTCTAGGAGGGACCCACACAGCTCAGAGTTCCAATAGTTAGGGCCACTTTCCTGAGGGACATTTACAGGTGCCTTTTGGGAAACAAAATATAAGACAAGTGATTTATGTTTACTACCCACACCATCCCTGAGATTAGATCTGGAACATGAAGACAGCCTTACAAAAATATTTCTCTAGCTTCTCCCCATTATTTTTACAAACACTCTCATCTCCTTCCAATTCCTCCAAATAGATCTGAAGGTGCACAGATCTTGTCCAGTGGGCAGTCTACCAGGATTCACATCCATTCTTGACATCAGTTTTTTCTTCCTCCTGCCCCAATTCAGGCTGCTGAGAAGTCCAGTCACTGCCGTAGCTAAAGCACAGCCTGTCACTGCCCCTCCTCAAAGGTGCAGTGGCTGCTGGTGTTGGTCCTTTTCTCCACTGAGGTCAGAGAGACATGATGTTTATTTTAGCTCCCCATCTACCAAGGATGCTGCAACTATACTTAGAATTGGGAAAAGGAAGATCTGAAAAGTCCAGCATCTTGATTGCATCAGGTTTAATGCTTCCAAACCGTAATAAATTCACTACAGAGGAATATGAAACAAACAGAATCCCATTAACCTTAGACACTCGCCATCACAGTAAAGCGGTTAAGTTAGATAAGCTCTTATCCTCAAAAGACTGTACAGCAGGGAGCTAAGACACAGCATAAATAGAAAAGTCACGAGGTAGGACTCATAAGAGAGGTGCACAGAGCTATGGGAGATCAAAACAGGAAGAAGGCCTTTCCCAGCCATCAAAATCAAGGAAAGCTGAACAGAGCAGACCATCCCCACTCACAGATGGGAAAGTCCTAAAGAGCAACAGCTCATGATCTTTACTTTGAAAGCTGGAGTACATATCACTAAAAGCTGGAACTACGTCCCAGAAATGTTTGGCCAGATTCTAGAAGGCTCTCCATTCTTCTCACCATTAGGTCCTAACTCCTTTCCTTGACTTACAGCCTTTCAGCACGCTGCTTACACTCCAGCCTCATCACTTACCTTCCAGATTCCAGCCAGACTGTTTAGTTCCCTGAATGTGTCCTGTTCTTCTTGAGTGATGGACCTATGACCTACTGTCCTCTTTTCCCATGACACTTTCTGCCTTTTTCCTTCTCCCAGCCCCCTTCACTTGTGTCCTAGTAACTCTCCCTCATTCTCTAGGCCCAGTTTAGACTGGACTTTTCTCAAGAAACTTTGTCTGATTCCCAGCTCTCAGTTAGAGGCATCTTCCACATCTGCACTGTCTTCATCACACTATTCTTTAGATATCTGTTTGTTTTCCACGAGTCTATAAACTGCCGGAGAGCAACTATTCTGTCTTTCTCATTCACCTACACAGTGCCTGGCATCCGGTAAGTGCTCAATTAATACTTCTTGACTATGTGAGTAAATGGATAAGTGACAAAATAAATATCTCAACTAATCAAACTATTTTAAAAATTAAAAAATACACAGAAACTGGAGGAAATTATGACAACAGATATTTTAAAAAGATAAAGTATTTTATTGATAACATTGTTTCATGACCTGATGATTCTTTTTTAAATACTATTTGCTAGGGAAAAATTCTGTGCAGATGCCAGGTTATATAACCTCTATGTGGTCTATCTTAAAATAAGCTTTCTATCTCTGACTAGGTGGTAGTAACTGTAAAAGATAAAAGTCTGCCTATGATTTCATATTTCATAAATCTTCAATGACATATCGTGGGGAAAATTCCATTCCTCAGATGCCCCATAGGGGATCAAAATTTTACCGTCTCCCAGGGTTGACACCATTAATATGTAAAGTGGGCTTTAAATTTATGATTGTTTATATTGAATAAAATGTGGGAGAACTACATTTAGGATTTGAAGGCGGGAGTATTAAAGTAAAATGTAGGCTTTCTAGAGATAAATTGAGTTCAAAAACAAGAAGTATTTGGAGAAAAAGAAACTGAAATTCTAAACGAATGCTACATAGAGAAATCCAGACTTGTTATAATACATTTTAAACTGAAGAACAGAATGAGACAGGGAGTTCTACGAGAGGAAGAAACTTGTACTGCTACTCAAACTATCAGAGAACAGCACCTAGTTAAGAAAAACAAAGAACTTTGCTGCTTTTGAATGCAGGACTTACCTAAGGTTGAAATGCCTAACAGAGAAAGCTATTTCAAGTTGGAATTGAATACTAAACCTAGGACCAAGAAAGAAAAGCTAAGTAACCAAAAAATTAAGTCTACCACACTCTGTTAGCCAACCATAGAAACAAACCGAGAGCCACAGACTGACACAGAGAGTTTCTGCGAGTAAAGCAATGTAGCAGAATGAGCCTGTGTATTTGAAAGTTACCTGGGGTATCCCTATCTGATAGTCCAAGATTGCCACAAACAGCAATAAAGGACCATTATACATAAGAGACCATATAATTCATCATCCAAACTGGGAAACTTTTAAGAGTGTAAGCAAGTGCTACTAATAATTAAGCTGGCACTTAATTGAGTTGAAACTGTCTCAGTCAATCTGGGAGGTAGGGTCAACCTAATTATACATTAAACCCTTGTATTGTGCCACAGCAACACTTTGAAGAAAGGACACAGAAGGTGAAGTCTTCAGAGGAAAAACACAAGTTCTTCAAGGAGTTGGCCAATAGTTACCCAAGCAGAGGGGAACTGGAGGACCTTCTAAACCTTCAAGTCAGGAGCTGACTTGATGGACATAGTCACACGCATAATGTCCTAAGTTACTGGGCATGCACAGTATTTTTACAGCTTGTAAATAATTTGTGTTTGAGATCTGTCAATGTTTATCTGCCCTGTCATTGTTTTTGTCAAAGTGGACCACTTTGAAATGGACCACTTATGAAATTTTAAAGCCCTAAATGTCAGGAATTTTGTTTGGTCCCCTGTATACAGACAAAGCATGTTGCTACTGTTGAGTGCCAGTAGGGGAACGTGAACATTTTTTCCACCACTGGAGAAATCTCTGCATGAGTCAGAATCTCAACAGGATACAGATGGGCACACACAAAAGGAGTGATCGGTAGGAGTTTACAAAAGGGCACTATGCTCGCTTCAGCCGCACATATACTAAAATTGGAACAATACAGAGAAGATTAGCATGGCCCCTGAGCAAGGATGACAAGCAAATTCCTGAAGCGTTCCATATTTTTAAATAAAAAATAAATAAATAAATAAGAGTGCCACTTATAAAGGTGTAGACAGGATTAAAGGCATGCCCAAGAGATTATTAAAACACCTAGTGGTTAGCAACCTGGTGACTACTACCAACTTTAGATTTGAAAGGGCAGGGGAAGGAGCTATTGTAGGAACTTGGAGAAAGCTAGCATTGTAGGACAGACCTGCCAGATAGGAAATGTGGCTTTTGGTAGAGAAACACAGTCATTCCTTCCCTGCAGTCCTTCAGGGACAGTGTTGAATTCCAGATTCTCTTTCCTCCTACCAACCAGTCTCTGGTTGGTACTTGCTTCTGGCCTAACTCACAGGCCAGAGGAGTCGATAATAATCCATGAAGATAAGCCTCTCAAATGACAGAGGAAAAATAAGCAAGACTAGAGGATGGACCTCAAGAAATAAGTGGAAAATATCCAGCAGGATTTAATTGAATACTGTAAAAGGTCATGTTGCTGAAGTCTAAGTATGTCATGTTCATCCTTATAGTCATAAGTAAAAACTATGATCTTCATGGGGATGTAAGAGAAAGAACAGGGGGTTTAGTGTTATAATCTCCATTTTACAGAAAAGAAATCAAAGACAAAGGAGAAATTACTTGCCCGAATCATACAAAAACATTTAGGGAATGTCACTGTGTCCATAAAACTTTCAGAAAGCCAATTATTTCCCAACCTTAACTAGAAACTAGAACTTCTACTACCAAACCGAGTATCTTTCCACTTGGCCTTAACAGCATATGCTTGTGGTTGCTGATCTTAACAACAGACGCCCTGACATATGGCAGAAGGAGAATAAAATCAATGATCCTAGCACATATTAATAGAGATTCACAGAATGAAAGCTTTGTCCCTGCCTTCCAGGGGGTCCCAGCATATGGACAGGAAAGACCACCACTCAGAAAAATTTTAAAAATCAGTCGCAAAACATTCTTCTCCATCCTCTCAGAGGTTAAACTTAACTCATCTGTGAAATAGAGGATGAGAGTGCAGACCTCACGGGTTCAAGCCACTTGCTGTGACTTCAGCCTTCATGCTCATTCCTTGGTTTTCTCATCTATAAAGAGGAGAGAAGAGTGGTACCTGCCTCAGTGCAGCTCTGCCGCTATTCTGGAAGATAATGCAGGGCAAGCACGGAAAGAGCCCTTGGCATGTAGCAAGTGTTCAGTGGAAAAAAAATTCCCCTAACACCTATTATCCACTAAGTGCCAAGTACATAAAATTTTTGTAGCTGCAATTGGTCATTTTATTTTTGTGGCCATTTTATGTGTTCTTAGGGCTCATAGTTTATGGCACTCAATAACGGATTGACAACAAGTTGTCAAAACTCTGACTCACAATGTAATAATGGTTGAGACAGCAGAGTGTGAGTGGGCCAATGCCATTGAAAGACTATTCCCAGTAGTGTCTGATTTAGGTCCCTTACAGAGAGCCCTGTTCTATGTCGCCAGCCTTTAGCTCTGGTAGTGGCTGTGGGAGTGAAAATTGCTGCAAAATCAAGTGATGATAATGTTATTCTCTGACTTAAGCAGAGACACAGAAGTTCAAAGACCACTGAAGAAGAGCAGAGCTTGAGAATGACTAAACGTTACCAGGATCTCACCTGAGGCAGAGATTGTTGTACGGTCACCAAAACCCAGTTTCTTTTTCTCCTGGGCATAGAAACAGATCACACTTCCCACCCTTCTTACAATTACATGTGGCCATGCAACTGAATTTTAGCTAATGTGGCAGAAGTGTTTTGCTCCACTTTTCAGCCTGGCCCCTAAGACTCTCCAGAGATCTTTCACTCTCCCTTCTTTCTCATCTGCCAGTTGATCGTGGATGCCCAGAGAACACTGGAAAACCTAAGATGAAGATGGTGATCCTGGAATGACTGCCCTCGATCCCTGACGCCAGCAACTCAGTCAATTAAATTCAGTAAAATTAATGGAGTTATCAGAGTGACCTTAAGAAATACACCACCTCTCAAAAATGAGCACCTTTCACTTTGTTATATGCAAACACATGCATGAATATATATTTCCAAAATGTATGTTCTATTGAACATGTTGGTCTTATAGCCTTTTTATTTAGGATTCTATTGTGAGCAATTTCCCATGCTCATGGAATCCTTCGATATTACAATTTTTAATGATCTTTTAATGTCGCAAGTTGTGGTTATATTATGCTTTAAAATTTAATATAACTCATTTTTCAATGTTAGATACCAAATAATCCAAAGAGCCTTGTGATCCTATTATTAAGCAAAAGATCATTTATTCATCATAGTTATTCGTTGACCTACAGCTGCCACTGAGAGTAATGGACCACTGATTTTGTGCTGTTTAACTGCATTCAAGTTAATATCTTTCTTTGAGTTTGTTCCATACGATAAACCTTCCTCACATCCCATAGAAAGATATCCTACAAAAGTTAATAAGTGTCCTTTAAAACATTACAAAATAAAAGGACTGGGATGAATCCTCAGAAATTAGTATCAAGCCATTGACTTTTCTGGGACCTCTATTAGCACACAAAACCATTCATTTATTTGCCCCAAATTGATGATGGTAAAGTCAAAAATAAAATATCAATCTATTTATCATAAGGCTTACCAGATTTTCCCTTTCCAAATAGAAATGCTTTCTGAATTAATTGAATACTACCTCCTTTCCATTTTCTCTGTTAAAAGACCACATACACATAATCTTTTTTAGAAACTTATCAAGGTAAGGGTTAAGAAATATCTTCACGGGCACAGCCACAAAATCAAAAGAAAGCTAAATACTGTTACACTATATTTAGTATAGGGCAGAGCTACAACAGGACAGAAAACAGAGGCTATCTTAAAAGTACTAAATGATGCAACTTTAGAAAATTATATAAGTCAGGAAAATGGTTTTTCTGTAGGTTTAAAAAAAGCTGCTGCCAAGTTACCGCACTGTTTCAGTATGATTTCGCTCTAGACAATGTAACCCAGAGATGGTTTTCTCAGCAATAATACTCCAAATAAAGACTGTAATATAATTAATAGGACATTTAATGTTGACTAAACAGTTGATCATTATTTACCTGTATTGCCCAGATCCTGTGATATGTGATTATTGTAGAGTGTAAGTATTTTTTAAGAAAGCATCCAAAATAAGATTATAACTCAATAATGTTCATCAGAAGAAGGTGTGGCACTAATGCCAATCTCAGGGTCTCTTGACATTTTTCCCAGCCTCTTTGTAAAAGACATGATAATATGAAAATTTTACAAGTTTTGGAATCAGTATCAACTTTAAAATGCATCTCTTCCACTTACTAGCCATGTGACCTCTGGCTATTGTTTTTACTTCTCTGAGTCTGTTACTAATTCTATGAAATGATCAAATACCCATGGCCCAGGAATTATTATGAATATTTAATGTGATACCACATAGGAAGAAACCAGCGAAGTGCCTGAACTGAGTAAATAGCAGCCGTTTCTTCTTTTCACCATGCCTATTTTTACTGAAACATTTCTCCATAATGCCATTACTTAGGGCTTTTTCCTTAAAACAGCCAGATATTGTATCACCAAATGGTTTGTGTGGGATTCCATTACAATTTTTTTGTATTTATTCATTTTTCTAACACATATGTATGCATATCTACTATGTGTTAGTAACTCTTCTAGGTGCTAGGGACAGCGCAGTGAATAAAATAGATCAAAAAAAAATCCCGACACTTAGGAAACTTGCATGCTTCATAGAAGAGAAATATAGACTTTTTAAAAACCATGTGTTTTGAAATCTGAAGATAAATGCTGGAAAAAAGCAACAAAGGCTGACAGAGAAGGAATGATGGGATTGATTGTGTTAGGATGTCTGGAGTAGGCTTCACTGGTAAGTATGCATTTCTGCAAATATTTGAATAAAATGAGGGGAGAGCCACTGGAATATCTGGGAGGAAAACATTCCAGTCAGTAAAAAGAACAAGTGTAAAGGCTTTAAGACAGAAACAAGCTAAGCCTGTTAGAAAAACAGTGATGAGGCTAAGGCTGGAGTGGGATGAATGTGGGGAGATGGCAGGTCAGAATGGGAGCCAGATCACCTACAGCCTTAGAGAATATTTTAAGGCTTTGGATTTTACTCTGAGTTAAATAGGAGGTGGTGAAGAATTACTAGATTGCAGCAAGAATGAAAAGAAAATGATCTATGTTATGATGCATTTTGCAATATTTCGGGTGACAGATGATGGTGGCTCTATCAGGATGATAGCAGAGGAGATGGTAAGAAGTTGGCAGATTCTGATGTGTCATCGGCAGAGCTAATTGGATTTGCTAATGAATTGGATATGCAATGTGAGATCATAAAAAAGAAAAGACAAGGGTGACACCAAGGTGTTTGGCTATAGCAGCTGGAAGGACAGACTTCCTATTTATGGAAAAAAAAATCAATCAAAAGAAGTTTAGGAAAGAAAGAGTAGGAGTTTGGATTCGTACAAGCTACGTTGAGATACCTACTAGAAATCCAAGTAGACAGGGAGAGAAAGCACCTGGACGAAAGAGTCTGGAATTGAAGATAAAATTCAGACCAACAATTCAAAATGGGAGTCAACAATTTACAATCACCAAGACGTGGAAACAACCTAAATGCCCACCAACTCAGGAGTGGATTAACAAGCTGTGGTATAGACCATGAAATACAATTCAGCCATAAAAAAGATGGAGACTTCACATCTTTTGTATTAACCTGGATGCAGTTGAAACACACTCTTCTTAGTAAAGTATCAGAAGAATGGGAAAGCAAATATCCAATGTACTCAATACTAATATAAAGCCAATAGATGATCTAATTCACATCCACACAGGAGAAAAACTCATTTCAATTCAATTTGAGGGGATGGGGAATGAAGGAGGTGGGGGGTGATGTGCTCCCACCGAATGGGCACATCATAAAGGTGTACAGCACACCTTCTAGATGCAGGATATAACTACAAGAGAGACTCTATTTAACAAATTCAAATATTGTGATTTGGCTATTTGTACCCTCATATTAACCTAAAATTAAAAAAATAAACAAAGCTAAAAGAAAAAAATGGGAGTTGAGAACAAACATATGGCTCATATTAAAAGCCACGGAACCAGATGCAGCCTCTGGTCGGCAGTGAGTGTGGATAGAGAACAGACAGAGGGCTGAGCTCTGAGGCACTGGGTGTTCGGAGGTTGGGCAGAGGCTGAGCAAATGGTTTTTCCTCATACCAACCAATTTTCCAACTCTCTGACCCCAGCTAGGTGACCTAAACTCCAGTTCAATGCTGCCACTAACCACTCAGAACTAGAATCAGACTCCACTGGCTTAACAGCTCAGTCTCAAAAGATGCCAGTTGCAAGTATCAGCTCCCCGAGTCATAGTCACACTTCTGTCTGACTTGGCTATAAAGTCAGGGAGTCCCACAATCCAACCTCTTGAAATTCAATAATTGGCTAGGCCTCACAGGACTCAGGAAAATGCTATATTTAGTATTACAGTTTATTATAAAGGATCCAAATGAACAGCCAAATGAAGAGGCCTATGTGTAGGGAGAGGTCTAGACACATCTTCAGCACAGGACCATCTGTCCCCATGGAGTTCGGGTGTGCCATTACATAGGCATGATTGTGGCCATTGGTGATTAGTTCAATCTCCAGCCCCTTTCTCCTCCCCAGAGGATGGAGTGTGGGGGCAGGACAGAAAGTTCCAAGCTACTGATCAAATCTTGGTCCAAGTGACAGTCCCATCCTGAAGCACTCTAGGGGCCCATCAAGAATCACCTCATTAGAACAAAAGATGCTCCCATCACCCTAATCACTCAGGAAATTCTGAGGGTTTTAGGAGCTGTGTGCCAGAAATCAAAGACAAGGACCAAAACTGTCTTTGACCCTGATCCTTTACAGCAAAATTACTATGCCTGTCAGAGATTTACATTTAGTGTAGCATTTATAGAACAGATATAGCAAGAGTAGAAAAATGAATATGGCTCGCACTTGGAAAAGCCAGGTTAAAGAAACAATTAATGTGACCTAAAAACCTACATGTATTTTCATATTCTTGAACTAATTTGTTACTGATCCACTGCTATCTATAACTTGTGATAAGACTGAGCTGAACTATTTAGCATAGAAATCGGCTTTAGAAAAACCGTATCTGGTACTTTCCCAGGCCTATCATTTTCCATAGATGTTACATTCTGAGGAGGCTTTAACTCGATTTCTCAATACAACTGATCATCCATATCAGTGTTATCATAAGACTTGTTTACATGAGGTAATTGAATCTTACCAAAACCACCAGAATTACACCATATAGCAGTATGGTCATAGTGCCACTCACTTTCACTACAGAACAAATTAATAAAAATTACAGAGGTATTTGCTTTGCCTTCACAACAGATTCAACCCTTGCCCATATACCAGAACAGGCACTGTAACAGTCATGGCTCAGTCACCTCTGGGTTCCAAGGTAACTAGAGACAAAGCCAATTGGCCATCTTAGCCTGGGGATTTGTAGCAAGCCTGGTTACCATCGTGTGTCGTTATGTAGGAGGGCTCACCTCCCTCCTGCCAGGAGGACCTGAGTGATATTTATAATAGCCTCTACCCCTACCAACCATCATTAGTAAACTATACATTTCATTTCTACTCTGGTGACAAGAACAGTCATAGCACACTGATACAAATTACAAGTACCCAAGAAAAATTTGGAGAGCCATGAGCATCGGCAGCCCAAATAGAAGGCCGTGGTCCCATGACCACTTCAGCCTCCATTTGTATTCGAATACCCAAGTGGCCCTACTGGGTCAGGGTACAAGCTCTTTCCCAACCCCAGGTTCTAACACTATCCAGAATTATTTGTTGTGTCAGCCTAACCCACTTAGTTAAAACTTTGTTATGCTGGGCAGCACCTGTGGCTCAAAGGAGTAGGGCATCAGCCCCATATGCCAGAGGTGGCAGGTTCAAACCCAGCCCTGGCCAAAAACTAAAAAAAAAAAAAAAAAAAAAAACTTTGTTATTATCCCTCCAGGCTAATTTCCATCTTTTGCCTTCCTCCTGGAAGGGAACCCCCACCCCAGGCTGTTTATTCTATATAAGATATCTTTTTGTTTTGAATGTTACTACTCATTAAAGGCAATTCAGTTTTTCACAGGATACCTAAACCAGAACCCATCTCCCCTCGTGCCTTTTTCTGTCTTATGGGCCAGTGTTGTTTAATCCACCGTGTATGTCTTTGCCATCAGGTGTCAGTGGCCCAAGTGCAGTTAGGATACCTGTTTTGCATCCAAAAATGTTGAGTTCCTCCATACTAGGGTTCCTGCCTTAGGGGAGGGCCACTCCCCAGGAGAATTTGGATCCATCACCTGGTGCCCACTGTTAGGATCCCATCAAGAACTCATTGTTAACTCACTGCTTTTCCCTATTTTGCTTGAAAGCTTTTCATCCACAAAAATAAGAGTGGCACATATTTGTGCATAACATCCTGTGGTATGTTGGGCACACTGCTGTTATATTTTGTCTACAACCAGGAACCTTTCTAAGCACTTGACCATCAAGATTCATTGCTGCACAGTATCAGATTCCTGAGAGATACATACACCACACAGTTTGAAGTCCTAGTAGGAAGCAGTCCTCAGAAACTCCTTCCCAAATGATATGCTTTGTACTAGATATAACCCGGAAAAATGAAATTCCAAAAATACTGGCCCATTACTAAAGTTCCATTTAGTCATCACCAGACAGTCTAATTCATCCTCATCTTATAGGAACAAAATGTCACCCACAGTGAATGCCACTTAGGCCTGCAGGCTGCCATTCAACTTTGTTGGATTAAAAAGCAGAAGTAGTTCTAGCAAACACATGTTAGGTAATTAAATATGAAATGTCCAAGTTCAAGTCAAAAGCTTACTATATCTCAAAGAAGAAACAGAACAATTAGGTGAAGTATGCACCTAAACTATGGACACAGTTGCCATCTTAACAGTAGCTTGTTTATGACAGCAGCAAAGAAGACTAGAAAGCAAGTAGCAATGAAATCACAAAAGATATTTTCCACAGCTTGTTGAGAATTAAAATTTTTTCTTTGCAAGGAGTAGTCCAACTGTGATAGTCAGTTGTTACAAGATCTGGTGAATACAGTAGATGACAGAGAGTCTCTGGTCCAGCTTCTGTAATTTGAATAGCATTGTTTATGTGATGTGTGGTTCAGCCTTGTCTTGGGAGAGGATTAGCCTGTCTCTGTTGACCAATCTCAGCTGCTTAATTGAAAGCATCTTCATCATTCCATCCAGACTGGTTGCAGTAGGCATATGCTATAGTCAACTGACCAGGTTTCAATGAGGCTGTAGTGGATTAATACCAGTGCTGGACCACCAAACAGTCACCATTAGCTTTTGTTGATGAATATCCAGTTTGGGACTGTGTTTTGGCACTTCATTTTTGTCCAACCATTGTGTCAGATGCTTGAAATTGTCAGAAAGAATCCCTTTTTTATTACATGCAACAAGATGATGTAAAATGGTTCAACTTTATACTATTGTGACAACAAAAAAGGCAAGCTTCAAGACAGTTTCTCTTCCATCGCTTGTTTAATTCACACAGAACCCATCTACCCAGCTTCTTTACTTTGCCAATTTGTTTCGAATGGTCCACTATTGTTGGAATGGTAATGTCAAAGCTTGCTGCTAATGCAATTCACACGTAGATTGAGATGGATTTGTTTCCACTACAGCTTTTAGCTCATCATTATCCACCTTGGTCTGAGGCTGCCCACATGGCTCAAGTTCAAGATTAAAATCCCCAGAACAGAATTTCTCAAACCATCAACATTTTATGTTGAACATTAGTCACATCCTTCCAAACAATTTGTTGATATTTCAAGCTGTCTGCACTACAGTGATTTCACGACAGAACTCACTTTTGAAAATAACATGAATTTTTTACTTATCCATGGTTTTGTAAAAATTGCTCCAAAAAAAAGGAAAAGATAATCACAAGCCAAAACATATGTTTTGAAGAATAGGGATGTACCTTCACAATAAAAATAAAACAAGAAGTGTCAAAGTGAAATATCAGAGACAGCAACTGTCAACCTTAGTACTTAAGACTGGCGTTTCATATTTCGTAACCTCTCCTTTTTCTATGATAAGAAGAAAGTGAGTGATTCTCCAAAGCTGAACAATGCCAAGATTCTCTGCCCAAGTTTCTGTCTTATTTTTCCATTTACCTTAGAATTCGAACGCCCACCATACCTTTTAGTTGTATATTTTGGGTGGAATCAGCCCCAGAAGTGTGTTTGCCCAACTTTTCTTAGGGGCCTATTCCCCTCACCCAATACAGAAGTGAGAATACCTGCACCTTCCCAGAGCTTAGAGCTATGCCCCAAATGGAGGCGGACACATGCAGAGCGGCCAGCCTTCTTTAGGACCAGAGACGGACATCTGTTGTACCAAGAAGGAAAGCACAGACACATGATGACACATGACGACACATGATGACACATGCCCACACATGACAGGAGTTGGTGTGCTAATGGGAGGTGGAGCAAGTACATTTCTTCTCGTTGCTTTTATTTTCTCAGATGCAAAAGGAATTAAGATCACTAGCTGACAGTACAGATAGGAAGGAATGTTGGAAGTTTAAAGAGAGATAGAAAATGAAATTGTCTATACAGGGTTCTCAACCTTGACAGTATAGACATTTTAGGCAGAGTAATTCTCTGTGGGGGACTATCTGGGCATGATGGTATGTTTAGCAGAATTCTTGATTTCAGGTCACCTAGCTATCAGGAGCACTCCCTTCCCAAGGTTGTGACAATCAAAAATGTCACAGATATTGCCAAATGTCCCATGGGGGCAAAACCATTCCTGTTGAGAACCATAGCCTCCACTAGAAGATGGGGAGAGCGAATGGAATAGAGAAATATAAAAAGAATAAAAGATCTAAATCTAAGACATGAAACAATAAAAATCCTCGAAGAAAGTGTGAGGAAAGCATTTGAAGATATCAGCCTAGGGAAAGAATTTATGAAGATGACGCCGGTGGCAATTGCAACAACAACAAAAATAAACAGAGGGGACTTAAACTGAATAGCTTCTGTCTCCAAGGAGACAACAACCAAAGCAAATAGACAAGATATTTGCATATTATGAATCAGACAAGAGCTTTATAACTAGGATCTACAAAGAACTCAAATTAGACAACATAAAAAGAGCCAACAATCCCTTATATCAATGGCCAAGAGAGATTAATAGAACCTTCTTAAAGAAGACAGACGAATGACTAACAAACATATGAAAAAATGCTCATCATCCCTAATCATCAGAGAATTGCAAATCAAAACTACCCTGACATATCACCTAACCCACATCACCAAATCTCAAAGCTATAGATGCTGGCATAGATGTGGAGAGTGGGATTGCAAACTAATACAACCTTTTTGGAAGGAAGTATGGAGAATCCTCAAGGAACTCAAATTAGACCTCCAATTTGGTCCTGCTATCTCATTACTGGGCATCTACCCAGAAGGAAAAAAAAAAAAAAATCACATCTCATAAGGACATTTACACTAGGCTGTTTATCGCAGCTCAATGTACAATTGTCAAACTGTGGAAACAACTTAAATGCCCACCAACCCAGGAAAGGATTAACAAGCTGTGGTATATGTATACCATGGAATATTATTCAGCCACTAAAAAGATGGAGACTTTACATCTTTTGTGTTAACCTAAATGGAATTGAAACACATTCTTCTTAGTAAAGCATCACAAGAATGGAGAAGCAAAAATCCAAAGTACTGGGCGGCTCCTGTTGCTCAGTGGGTAGGGCACCAGCTCCATATACCAAAGGGTGGCGGGTTCAAACCTGGCACCGGCCAGGCAAAACAGCAGTGACAACTGCATCAAAAATAGCCGGGAGTTGTGGCAGGTGTCCATATTCCCAGTTACCCGGGAGACTGAGGCAAGAGAATCGCTTAAGCCCAAGCGTTAGAGGTTGCAGTGAGCTGTGATGCCACAGCACTCTACCGAGGGTGATAAAGTGAGACTCTGTCTCAAAAGAAAAAAAAAAATCCAAAGTACTCAATTCTGAATAAGGACAATTGATGCTAGTACATGGCAGGGGGTGGGGGAAGGGGGATTAGAGAAAGGGAAGGAGGGAGGGAGGTGGGGGGGTCACAGTATGTGACACACATCTGGGGGTGGGACACAATTATAAGAGGGACTTGATGTAATAAACGCAAGCAGTATAACCTGGTTCTTTGTACCCTCAATGAATTCCCAACAATAAAAAAAAAAAAAAAGAATAGTAATCACCTAACATCTCACTTGGGAATAGCAGACATAGAGCCAGTGGCTTGCTTAGGTGAAGTTTTCAGCTATGATGATAACTGCATAGGGTGAAAACAGGCACAAAGTTAATACAGCAAAGGAAGAAAGGAGCAAGGAGTTAAAGAGCACACGTAAGTGACTACAGTGATGGAGTCTAAGCTAGACAAGGAGGAAAGGGCGGGGATGAAAGTACAACAACAACAAAAATAAACAATGTGTGGATGGATCAACACATGGTAGATCCCAGAGAGGTGTAAGAATCTGGACAGCGAGAAATTACACAGTGATGGCCAGCCACAAAGACACTTGGAACTCATTCTTAACTGGCTGAAGTTATTAGTTATCATATAAATAGATATTTATATAGAATTTATATAATTATTATTTTCATTAAATCCTGAGAAATCTTTTGCCTCCTAAAGAGCCAGGAATTGTGTTGCCAGTGTCCCATTATTGGAACTAGTAAAGTGTAAGATTCAAATCTCCTACAGAGTTTATGTGTAGAAAATACAAGCCTCTGAAGCCAAGTTCTGCATTTTATTTGCTCATAATTTCCTATATCTCAATAAGTGAAAGCAGCCGCGATTCCAGCTCGCTCCGAGTCAAAGATTGGCACGATAGCTAGCTTGCTTACTTGTGAGAAAACTTTAAGCAAGAGGCATTTTTTCCCTCAGAAAAGGAACTATTGAGCTTGTGGAAATCAAAGCAGCCAAACAAACCTCTTATTATTAGAATAATGGCCATGACATTCAATATCCTTCAGGGAAAATTTAACCTGAGCTTTGATTTTGGCACTTCTAGCTACTTCGAAATTAGGTCAAACAATAAAGAGAAAAAGAATACAGAACTACAGACAAAAGAAAGTCATACACCAATTTTACTTCTGAAGCACAGTTGAAGGAAAAATAAGAACAAAGTAAATATTCCTTAAGCTCTAACTAATGTTCTCTCCTTCTGCTTCGGAAGAAAAACGTCTTTTTCTGTAGTTTTACAATAAATCTAAAACATTATCATTTTTTGCATGCAACACTAAGGATTGCTGTGCCAAAAATAGGTACTGTGCTACAACCGTCTAAGTTTGTTTTAATAATCCTCAGATACGAACTACCACTATGTCAGCCCCCTCAGTACGAATGACGATTATCTGCTGTTTAAAATAGATGTCCTAAGTACGTTATCTAAGCGAACAAAAACATAAACATTTCAACTATCAAATCATCAGAACTGCTTAGGCAAGCATAAATATCTCCTGGCTCTAGTGTATCCCTTATGGAATTTTTTTCCCCCTGTTACTTGCTTTGCTGTTGCAATGATCGCAGGCTCCTGCTGAGATAATGAAATTATGGATCTTCTTTTTATAGCTTAAGTACTTTGTATTTCTGAAGAAGTAGGAGTTTATTTCCAAGTAGTAATATGTTCTAATATGGTCCAAATACAAAAGGGGAGGGGGGAGATGTTTAATAGATCAAGAACACAACCAAAAAAGAATATCACAAGAAAAAATAAATTGAATTTGGTAAAAAATTCAAGCCTCCTTCATCAGATTGTATTAAAGAAGGCAAAAAGTTAATGTTTTTTATTACGTACACTGCATGTTATAGAGATTTTTTTTCTCATTTCCCTCCAGAAACTGAGTTCAAGGAGCCCTGTGTCAATTTTCCAAACTCTTCTTTGGTTTGGGGTAGTGAAGAGCCACTCAGGGGTTACAGTCAGCTCAGTGACTAACTGGTTTAGAAATTTCACTTGTTTAAGTCCTATCTTCACACTACTTAAGACTACTAACTCTGTCTTCCCCAACAAAGGTGACATTCCACAGAGGATTACAGAGACATACAAGAGAAACCAAGTCCTATTCTAGGTTCCTTTGGTGAGACCATTTCTTTGGGATTGGTATCAGATTCCATTTAATACTGTCTATTTCTGAGATCTCTTTTTTCCCCCTCTACAGAAGTCCTCTCAACTGTCACACTGACAAGTCGGCCTTTTTCTGATGTCCCTAAGTGCCTGCACTACCAAGGATTCAGATAAGAACTGGAGTTGAGTGACTGGGTTAACTGATAAAACTGCTAATTAAAGCCCTGTTTTCAACACCCCTGA
Organism: Otolemur garnettii; assembly: GCF_000181295.1. NCBI lineage: Eukaryota > Metazoa > Chordata > Mammalia > Primates > Galagidae > Otolemur > Otolemur garnettii. The sequence continues at coordinate 10,622,507 of NW_003852458.1, read as the reverse complement.
AAGATTAACCAACTGGACCAAAATTTGGAGCACAGGGGAAGTTTTACATTTTACAGTGAACACTTCAGCAAAGAAAGGGCTTTAACAATTTCAAAGAAGTAATGTCATAACGTTTCCAATGACATTTTTCTCTCCAGAGAAGTATACAAATGAGACTATTGAGTCAAAGCCGTGTGAGGGTTTTCTTCCTTGTAAACACTGCCGCTTGGCAGGGAAGCACAGGAGCTGATCATTCGAATATTTATTTATCACTGTGCTGACACGATGATAGCAACACAAACACAGGAGTGCATTGTTCTTTAAAAAAAAAACCAATCTAGTCTAATAATCTCAATTTAAAAACTGATGAGAAACACAAAACATTTCTCTGACTTTCTCAGTCAGATACCACAGAGACATAGTACAACGTGGTGCTTCTGGACACAGACTTAGCAGCCAAATGCCTGGCTTTTGATCCTATCATTGCCACTTCCTAGCTGGGTGACCTTGAGCTAGTTATTTAACTTTTCTCTGCCTCAGCTGCCCGTCTGGAAGATGGAATGATAGCAATAGTGCCTACTTTATAGAGTTGTTGTGAGGACTAAATGAATTAATCTATCAAATGCTCAGAATAGAATGAGGTACGTAATTACATAGCAAATGTATGCTAGTATCATGAGTTCATAAACAAAAATGACCTTTAAGAGTCTTAACATACGATTGGAATTCCTGTGTGTAAATTTTATCATGAAAGATACATCCTCGGAGCTTTTCGACACCATTCCATATATGACATAATTTGATCACTGAATCTTTTTCCCTTTAGGGCCTGATTCAATTTGACACCAAGACTATCCTCATCCATAAAAGGAATTTCTTGTACCATATGATTGTTAAATTCCTGTCTTGCTCAAATGAGCACCAGCTTTAAGTTTTAAAAATAATGAAAATTGGCTCAACGCCTTGGCTCAAGTGGCTAAGGCACCAGCCACATACACCTAAGGTGGCAGGTTCAAATCCAGCCCAGGCCCACCAAAACAACAATGACTGCTGCAACCAAAAAATAGTCGGGCGTTGTGGTGGGCACCTGTGGTCCCAGCTACTTGGGAGGCTGAGGCAGGAGACTTGCTTGAGCCCAGGAGTTAGAGGTTGATGTGAGCTGTGATGTCACAGCACTCTACCCAGGGGGACAGCTTAAGGCTCTGTCTCAAAAAAAGTAATAATAAAAATAATGAAACTTGGAACTCCCAGTTTTTGTGGCCCACTTGTTAATTATCATCCTCCTGTGACAACTGTGCTATAAATACACCAAGTATCTAAACATAAATTTAAATGTCACCCACTCTGCTGGGAAGAGTCAGTGTAGCATGATCTCTCATGGAGTATTATTTTAACTTGCATTTTCCCTGAAGGCTCTTTCTATTCCCAGAAGCAGTCTACCCCTTCAGAGACAGACGTGTGACACAGGGGTACGCTGGAGAAAGAGGAGTGGATATAGACAGGCATAAAATAGGGAAGAAACACAGCCTCACCAAACTTTCCCTGGGGAAAATTTGCCCTGTTTCAGGATGAAAGACCATTAAAATGTACCCATCTTTGATATCACTTCTAATACGTCTGGAAATGGCACTGTCGCAGTTCGAATGTGGGATGTTTAGACTGTATTAAAACAGGAGGTTTCGGTCACATCAAAGGCTCCTCGTGGGTGGTTTGGGCCAGGACGAGGTCACCACTGCCCCCCACCGTAATAGGTGTGGAGACACTGCGTACCTGTGAAATAGCAATGTTTGCTTTTTTTCTGCTGATAAATGTGGAGCTGAGAGAGGAGATGCTTCTGTTGGCTGAGGAATGATCTACTGTGGAAGGTTTAAAGGCAAATAGGTGTCAGGTTAGGGTTACAGGGGGCAGTTTTTTCAATGGAGATGTCCTTTGTTCTTAGAAAATAGGCTCAATTTCCTGGTGCAAGGACAGACATTGATAAGAAAGGCTTCCTGCTTGAGCACCAAATTTAAAATAAAGGCAACACTATGATGACAATAAGTAATTTGCATGACATCAAGGAAGAGCCTGAAATAGAGGGCAGTTTAACCTCACTCTGCTTTTTCGTACTTAAATATCTTTCTCTCACATTAGCTCCATAGCACTCATCCAATACGTTTAAATTGCAATCACATAGAAGTGAGGTAAGAAAATTCTATGTAGTTACTACTTGGTTATACAGCAAGTTTTTAAAAACAATCTATTTATATCTGTAATGGCTTTAAAGGTCTTAGTAATATGGTTTTGACAGGTTTTAGTGAAGTCTTCTGAAAGTCCTTATGATTGGGCTCTCCTGACCTCTATCAGTACTTAACAGCCCCAACGGAGCTTACAAATTGCCTTACACTGATTCACTCTCAGTTGTAATTCCCCTACTCATGGGCAAATTCTACAAAGTACTTGGCTTTCTATTTTCTTTTCATCCCACATGCACCTAATGCAATACCAATTCTGAAAGAGAAACTTAATCATTATTGGTTGAAATAGAAATGGAATCCATATTTGATGGGACACAGAGAACGAGTGAAAAGAAAGTCTCCCTCTCCTCTCCTACTAACCCTGTCTGCATCTTCTCAGTGAGCTAAAGACATACACAGTCATTTCACTTCTAACTTCCATTTATTTTGGGGGGAAAAAAATCATTTTCTGCTAGACTCAGGTTCAATTTCCATTGTGAGTTTTGCTCTCAAGAAGTAAACATCGTGGTCAGGATGTCTGCCCGGCATCCTTCTGGCCAACAAAGCAGTGGTTTCCAATGAAATACAAGTGCTCTGGCGAGATCCTACGGCCCAGTGGCTGCAAACTCCTAGGAACCACACAGGGTTTTTAACCACTGGCAGAGTTTCAAACCGCTTAGTTAAATGACAAGTCCCTCAAACAGCCGTCACTGAAGATTCCTGGGTTTAGATGAAAGGCCAGAGTACTTGTAATTACTCCCCTCTAGCACCCTCTTCCTAAACACAGCACATACTACTGGTAACAATTTTCAGTAAAATGACCAGCCTGGACATGGGAGAATGAAGCAAACATCTAAAGATTGATAGAAAAAAAAGAGTAAGATTTTTTTCTTCTTTTTCTCCCCCTTTACAAGAAAACCCCAAGGTCCAAGAACAATTACAGCACATAATGCCCCCTAATTTTAATTTCCTTCCATCTTTCATTGGAGTCCAAGATCCAATTCCCTGTGGAATCCCACGCACATACGTGGTTCACAGACAAATGAAATGCTGTAGAGAAAGTCATTTCTTCAGATGCGTATCTTCATGTAATAAAATCTTGATTCATGCCAGTGTTCTATTTGGAAGTCTGGGGCTAAGAAGTTCTAACTTCTCTGAGAAAAAATAATTCTAATTATTGAATCTAAGTAGCAATGTATAGTTTACTAGGTAATTTCACTCCAATGATAATATTCCTTCCTCCAGAAAAATATATATTTAATAATATCATACTCAATTTGATTTAATTATATTTAAGATGATTCAAGACAACGTTGTGATAAATGTCTGGCAATTGCCATTATCTCCATTCTACAGATTAAAAAATAGATTTAAACGTGGTAACTTACTGGCCTCGAAGTTCTATTAGCTGATAGAGCCAGCATGGGAATCCACAGCTCACTAATTTCAAATCCATCAGTCAGACGTAAAAATACAGAGTGACAACTTCTCTCACGTCTGCTTCTTCCTTTTCTTGCTGTATCCTGCTCCGCTCTCTCCTAATCTACACTTTCTGATCCAGTTATGCACTCCCTGGATCTGCAGAGTTGCTCCCGCACCTTCCAATTTCCTCCATCTTCTTTTTCCTCTTCCGTGTGGTCCCTCTAATGCAGACCCCTGATCTGCCCAATCCACCCCTCCCATTCTGTGAAGCCCTCTGCATCTCTATGGTCAACCCATAGGCCCCCATTTGATTGGTCCTTCCAGCCCCTGCTCCTACATGGAATCAGTCCACCTTTAGAGATAGCCCAAGGCAGATGGCTACATATTCAATCTTGAATACCTTATTCCTGGGGCTCCTGATGAAACTTTCTCTTTCTTCCTAATCACTGTTTCCAAGCCACTTGTCTGCAGTTTTCCTCAACTGCCTTTTCTCTTCTAAGAGGAAAACTTTCATTGATGCCGCCTTTACCTCACCACATTCTCATCCTCTACCAGCTTCTAGAACACCCTCATCTCCCTTCATTATCAGCTCATAGGCCTTCTTTCTCCTCACCATTAGCCATTGTTCTCAGTGAACACTGGGGTGATGGTGATTCCAGTCTCTGATGTCTAATTTCTCAGCCTCTTTGATGATAAAAGCCTTTTGTCTAACTTAACTAAATACAACCATGTTCTGGGACAGAAAGATTGGTGGGATTTGGATTTGCAGAGTTTAGGGGCAAGAGCTGTTTTCTAAGGGAGAACTCTGAGAAAAGATAAGGAGTTTCAAATGTGCTTATTATTTGGTAGACATGTGAAGAAAACAGTCTCTCTTTGATGCATAAGACAAGAAATAGAGGAAGTCAAAGAGAGACTGATCAGCTCTTCATACTTATATGTCTTATCTTTATTACATGAACATAACCTTTTTATTATTTATTATTTAATTTCAGGTTAATGTGAGGGTACAGACAACTAGGTTACAATGTTTGCATTTGCTCGGCAGAGTCCCGCTTGCAGTTGCATCCTATACCCAAGAGGTGTGCCATACACCCCTACATTGTGCCCATTAAGTGGGAGCACACCAATCCCCCTCCCTCTCTCCTTCCCTTTCCCTCTGCCCTCATTTCCCCTCCCCCAAACTTGAATTGAGTTGTTTTCTTATGTAGGCATGTATTAGATCATCTACTGGCTTCATATTAATATTGAGTACATTGGATGCTTGCTTTTCCATTCTTGTGATACTTTACTAAGAAGAATGTGTTTCAATTCCATCCAGGTTAATACAAAAGACATAAGTCTCCATCTTTTTAGGGCTGAATAATATTCCACAGTAGATATATACCACAGTTTATTAATCCATTCATGGGTTAACGGTCACTTAGGTTGTTTCCACATCTTGGCAGTTATAAATATAACCTTCCTGAGAGCAGAGGCACTTCTAAGATTATTTGTAATCCCATACACTACCTAGTAAGACTTCAATAAGTGTTTCCTAGAAACCCAGTTATCTGCTGTCCACCAAAAGGTAATGAGGATCTGAGAGTCTATGCAAGACACTTATTTTTACCATCATTCCCAGTTTCTATGACACCTTGTGCTTCCAGCCAAGAAGTTCATTAGATAGGACATCCTGTTATAAGACATATTTTTAAGGTCTTCATTTTGCAGATTACCTCCATCTAAATATACTACCCCTCCTCAATCTACTATCCACAAATATGATCTGTACCTATTTGAATTTCTCATCAATCAATATGCTTTGCTTCGAACTGTGTTGTATTATAGTCTCAAATCATTGTCAAACTTTGAAATTCCCCTGGCCAAATCACTAATGACTGTTCCTTAATTTTTATTCTCTAAGACAAAGCAGTTCCTAAATATTAAATCACAAATGGCATTCTTACCCCAAAAGATAAATAGATTAACAGCATGCCAAGTCTTTTTTCTTGCTGGGATATACTACATCTCAGCCCTATTTCTAATATCCTTCTCATCCACACAGCCAAAGTATTCCAATGCTTTAGTTAAGAAGACAAAATGCTTCTTTTATTCTTCCATATAAAACCAATGATTTGTTTTTTCCATTATGTTTATTGCTGAAGTAAAACAAACGCCACTCTGGAAGATACAACTTAGTCATCTTACATAAGTTTCCATCTCAAATAAGTTGCCTTGTGGTCACTCATAATTTAGGGGTAAATCATCCCAACTGTGAGAAGAATTTCACTTCCTTGTTAGATATTAGTTGGTTAACCTACTACGGAATATCTGTCAAACTTAGAAAATCTGATGGACTCCCTCTGGGAGATAATGTGGTAACTATAGTGGAAAAAGTGCTAGACCAAGACCCAAAACACATGGCTTTTAGTAAATTGAGACACATGGTTTCACAAATAAAAACGTACTTTGGGTACCATTAAGCAGAAATCTGAAATCATGACTCTGTTGGAAAATTAAGAACATATGATTTCTGTAACTCATATTCTAGATCCAGTATTTACTATCTCTGAGATTTTATACAAGTATATCATCATGCCCCGTCTTGTCTAAAAAGTGGAAATAATATTTACCTTATTGACTTCAGAGCACCTGTTATCACAACGTGGGAAACTGGTGCGATTCCTCTCATTCCCCCTCTGGGATTGCCCTTGCTTTAACTCACCTTAGATGAGTCCATTACTCTGCACTTCCTGCCTCTCCAAACAACCCATTAAGACTCCCTTAGACTAATTCCCCAAACTCTTGGGTCCCTATTCCTCAGCTTTTTATTTTTCCCTTTTCTTTCCTGAATACTTTTTTATATTTTCCATTTGTTTCCTTTTCAATCTTCTTCTAAAGGATGAAGGGAGTATCAGCTGAGTCTTTCTGATTCATAAGCACATAAAATGGAAGACCAATTGTTTTGACTACCTCTCTTTGTAAATTTTTACCAGAAATAGACTGCTCAAAGGAAAGCAGCAAACCGGCCCAGACAAGGCTCATGACTTTTGTCTGCAATGTTCCCTTAAAATTCATAGTCTGCATGTTTTCTTTAAGACCCCATTTAAATTCTTCCCGTTCTGAAAGAATACCATTGTGCAATTGGCCAAGTTGAAATTTTGTGTTTCCAGGAACTAGTTAGCATTACTTTAAAAGTTTAAGAATCAAATACTCTACCCTTACACAGGAGTTGTTCATAGATGGTATACATAGGACTTAAAAGTCTGTTTCAGTAAGTAGAATATTATTATTAGGTAAGTATTTGCTGAGCTCAAGGCATTTCCACCATCTTAAATGCACCAAAAACAAGGTTCAAGCATTTGACTCTGTAAAATTTGACTTCTCACATGGTCTTAGGTTTTCTGTTTTTTTCTTTCTATACTCACTGCTCTGAGAAATTAATATAATCACATCCCTTAAAACACTGGTGCAAGTACCCAGTGGCTTCCAAATATTAGTTTAAAAGCTAGCTTTACATTAAATTTTTTGGCCAACAATTTTTATGTTTCACTACCCCTGTTGAGCTTAACATGTTGAATATAAAAGAATTTCTTTCTCTCTTAAGTTATCACTTCTTCCTAAATTTTCAGTGACATTGAATAATGCTACCAACTTTCTAATCCCTCCAGCTCAAATATTACAGTGCATATTACCTCAATCTTCAATCATCTTACACATTAAGAGAACTATCCCTTGAATAGAAATCAAATCATTTCTCTGCATAAAACCCTCACCATCACCTTTAGTATACAATCCAAGCTTCTTACCATGGCCTACAAGACCCAAGACTCTACGTAATCTGGACTTTGCCTATTTCTCTGGTCTCATCTACCATTCATTACTCTAACGCTAATGACATTTGGTCTCCTTTCTGTTCCTATGATAATGGATTGCTACCTCCTCCTTTCCATGCAAGACTTAGATAAAATGTTGCCTCCTAAAAGAGAATGTCCCTAACCACTGGCCAAGTCACTGTTTTGACATCCAATTGTATATTTTGCAGAGTGAGTACTTTGTCTGCTTATTGATTAGCAGTCCCCTTCCCCGTCCCCACACATATTTGACTAAATAATCCATGAGAGTGAGAGCTCCTCTGTCTTGTTCTTGGTTGTTTTCTTACTGCCCATTCTTTTCCACATAGCTAAACCAAATGGAGATTCCACCAGGTCCCAGTACTCTCTCCCACGATACCCTGTATTTTGCCTTTCCATTTACTCATCACACTTAAAGTCACTTGTTCAGGTTCTGTCTGCCTGAACTGTAAGTTCAGAAAAAAAATATGGAATGTGTCTGTCCTGTTAACCACTGTTTTCCCACAACTCTGCACAGAGTTTGATATAACAGCCACTGAGTAAATATTTATGGAAGTAAGGGAGGAAGGGAGAGATGGAGAGAAGGCAGGAAGGAGGGAAAGAAGGAGAGAAGGTAGGAAAGGAAAAAGAGAAAGAACAGGCTTTAGGATGACCAACACCCCACTCCCCATTTGCCTGGGTCTAAGGAATTTCCCTGAATAAAACTTTCAGTGTTTGAACCTGAGAACTTCTAGAGAACTCAAGACAGGTTGACAATGCTAGCTTTGAAGAAAACCTTTAGAAAACAATTATCTCAGACATGAAAATGCCTGCAACCAAAGCATGGTCTCTCCTATGTGTTTATCAAAGGATTCAGATGTAATATGTATTTATCTGGTCAAGCAAGGTACTTTCTAGTTCTATTGACCACTTTTAGGCAGTCTCAGAGCCTTGCCATGCCGATTAGCTCACACATAAGGGAACCTGATACCCTGGCCACCATGTTTCAACCAGGAATAAACAGTTGACGTAGAGGCAGCCATTAGAGAATGGTCACAGATTATGAAGTAATCTCCTATGAGAACTTGACCCAGTTTGGGCCAGAATTGGAGCCCAAAATATGATGATTAACTATACCACCCTTTGGGGGGCAGTATTTGAACTTAACATTTACAAAGAGAGGGTCAGGGGTAAGTGTCAGGAGCAATAGGTGCAGAAATAGTCAGAAATGTTACCAAAATTGTAGCCTATGGAATAGGAAGCAATAGGTTTTTGGGTTTCTGACTATGAGGGATTCAGAACTATTAAAAACTATATCCTAAAATGTACTGCAGCCTTCTTGAGATCTGAATATTTAGCAGTTGAAACTGTTTCCTGCCTCCTTATTTCCCAGGGTATTACTACAATAAACTCTTAAACAAGGTAATCTGAAAATCTCTCCATTTCTTACAAGTTAAAATAACCTAAAAGGTAATTATTTCTTCAGTCAATGGGATTAATTGGACAAAAAATGTAGTTCAGCACCAAAAAGTTAGAAAAAAATACAGTAAGCTGAGACGTGTACCTAGGTCCCAGGCTATCAGTCTATCACAAATCCTTCATGGGAAGAAATTAGTGGTCAAGCAATACATGGTCTTATGTATTACTTAGAGTTAACTCTGTGAGTTTTATGTGCTTGTTTGGTTCTTTTTACCCCCTCCAAAATTACTTTTTCGTTATTTTATCACTTGTAGTCTATATTTACTAATGAAAGAGTTCTTTAAAATCCTGTTTGTTATGGAAATACCTGACTTTAGGTGGTCAACTGCAACAACCTTCTGGTAGTGTAGAATAGAAGCAGGAATAAAGTACTTGGATTAGAAATAATCCCATCCTTAGTTAATAGGAAGAGAAGAGGCTGGGGTTATAAAGTTGTCATGAATTGCCAATATAAACACAACCAGAAGACATGCAAATAGGGACAAGATTATAAACTATTTATTTACTTTGCATAATCCTATAACTACCATGGAACTGAGTGACTCAGAACCTCATTATCATTTCAAAGTGCTCCCCAGAAATTTCAGTAAGTTTTCTCAGCTCACTCAAAACCTTGGGGAAAAAAAAAAGACAACTGGAAAATAGTCCCTGAGAGTATCTTTCCACTGACTCTTACCATTAACAAATAGTCTGCTAACAACTTGTAGTTGCTCATTTTGTTCCAGAGAATTTAGTCTTTATGGATTTCTCTATAAATATTTAATCTTTGAATTATTTAAGCATATCAAATAAATGAGGGGGAACAGTAATCTAAGCAAAAAGCAATGTAGCCAACCATAGAAACTTGACCTGAAGTTAATAGTTGTATTATAAACTATTTGAGAGTTAATTGCACATATATCCCTTTTTTCTTTAAATTTCATTATACAGATCTAATCGTTTATTTTCATGATAATCACTATTATAACATTGCCACCAGTCAAACGAATGCAATGCCTCAAATCCAAATACCAGATTCAAATATTAGGAATCTGGTATAAGGAAGTGGGAACTCCCATGGACAGGTGACAAGACCATAGCCTGGTCAGCTACTATATGGAGAAATTTGGTAATACTTTATATAGTCTGTGGATATTTTAGAATTCAGTACACTCACTCCTGGGTATAGGCCCCCCACTAAACTTTTCTAAGTACAAAAGGATGAAGAATAGTGTTTGTTGCATCATAATTTATGATATTAAAGATTTGACAACTTAAATTTTCATCTTAGAGAAACTGAGATGTCACATGTAAATAAAACAGACTATAACACAGCAAGAAAAGAACCAACCAAGTCCTCACAGATAGACATGAAAAACAAAGTGTTTAGTAGCTGGGGGGAAAATTAAGACTGAAGAACATTTGCAGTACCACAGTATTTAATTTTTTAAAAGAAAATCTCAAAATCACCTTATATATTTTTCATGAATAAACACACCAGTAATCAAAAACACAAAAGTTCAAAGGAAAGATTTATATCAATTTCATAAACATTAGGATCAATGGAGAAAAAGCTAGGCGACTAAGGCCAGGGGTAAAGCCGAGGACATGAACAAAAGAAAAAGATCAACCCAATTTGCTCCTAAAGTACCACTCTGCTACCCCTCTTTCTCACTCTCAGGGCTTTTCTTGGCCTGTGGCTTTTACACATCAAGAAAGACTCTAACATTCTAGTATTCTTTTTGCTAAATTTGAAAGGCATCTTTAGCCTTCATCTTACCTGACTTCTCACCAGCATTTGACTCCTCTTACTTTGCCATATCTCGTATCTCTCTGCCTACTTTCTATTTCTGCTTTTGCTGTTTCATCCACTTCATCATCAGCCTTTAAATGTTCTAATTTCCCCAAGTCCTTCCCTAGACATTCCTCTTTCTCTAGCTCTTCTAGGGTATATCCTTAATTCCCTCTCATTTTTAAAGGTTTCCCAAATATATATATACATATACACACACACATATATCTCCAGCTAGACAACACTGAACTCCTGGCCATTTAAACACCTGCCTCCTTGACATCACCATCCAAATACCTCCGAGGCCTTCTGGCTCAACATGTCTGGCTCATGATCTTCCCTTTTCCAAATCCCTCTCTCAGTGAATGGTACCACCATTCATTCAATTACTTAAGTCAAAAACCAAAAAGACATCTCTGACTCCTACTCTCTGACATCCTACTCATCCAACATCCATGGAATATATATCCAATATATATTGTTTTTGTGTGTGTTCTAAATGTCTTCTACATACATCTATTTCCTTCCATCACTGCTGCTACTGCCCAATTTTTAGGCTACTATCATCTTTCACCTGGACCCCTCCAATAATCTGTTGATTGGTCTTTGTATATCCACTGTTATTCACTCTCCTCCCGGCCACCTGAGGGAGTTTTTCCAAATGCAAATCTGATTGCGTCAACCTCAGCTTAGAACACTTCAATAGTTTCACATTGCTCTTAGGATGAAGATCATCATCCTTATGATAGCTTACACACTTCTACCTAATTTTCTCCCTTTCTATGTCTACAGTCTCACAACATAGCCCTCTTCCCTTCAGTTATCCTATTCCACCTTAAGTTTCTCAAGAAAGTCATACTTCTCTCTACCTCAGGGCCTTTGCACACACAGTCTCCTTTGCCTAGGATGTTTCTCCCTCTATCTGTATTCTTTATATGTTAGCTCAAGTTTCACCTAGGCAAATCTTTTCGGACAGCTAGATAAAGGCAGGTTGCCCTATTACACAATCACTTGGTACTTGGGTTTTTTTCCCCTTATAATTACTCACCACCAGTTACATACGTATATGTGCAGTTATTTTAAAATTTTCCCACACCACTAAGAATGTAAGTTTCACAAGAGTAGGAAACATGTACGTTTTGCACTAATGCGTCCCAACACTTAGCAGAGCACCTGCCATACTCACTAATTTTTTTTGAATGCATGAACCCCACAATATTAGCCCATCCCAGAAATTGTCTTCCAGTAAAATTCCATAAAAACTTTACCCTATCAAATTAAATATTAGCTTCTCAACTAATGTCATAGAGCCCAATCACTGTCTTTTAATATCCATTTTTCTCTTTTATTAAAATAGAATCTGTAAGCCAATTTTTAGCTAAGAATAGGCACCATGATGGACTGAATGGCTCCTCAAATTTTACATGTTTGTAAACCATCATTCTCAAGGTGATGATTTTTGGAGACAGACTCTCTGAGAGCTAATTAGGTTCAGATGAGGTCTTAAGGGATAGACCCTACAATGGTGTCAGTGTCCTTATAAAAAGAGGAAGAGAGGCTAGAGCACTTCCTTTCTCTTCACCATGTGAGGACACAGTGAGAGGTGGTCACTTGCAAATCAGGGAGAGGGCCCTCACCTGAAAACAAATCTGCCAGTATCTTGATCTTGAACTTCCCAGCCTCCAGAACAGTGAGAAATAAATGTCTACTTTTAATCCACTAAATCCATTTCATTTTGTTACCGCATCCTGAGTTGCCTAAGACATTGGCACTCAGGAAAAAAAAAAAAAAAAAAGCCACACTTCTCAATCTCTTAATCTCTCTTGTATCCCAATGAAACCATGTGACTCAATCTGGACCAATAGGATGCAAATGTAAGTTTCTGGGCATGCCCTTGAAAGGAAGGAGCATGCCCTCCCCTTCCCCTTTCCATCCCTCTCCTTCATGCTGGACAGAAATGTGGACAAGACAGCAAGAAGGTGGGAGCAATACTCAGAATGGAATAGCAACATAGAAAAACCAGGGCTCTGAGGACTTTCCATGCAGTCCCCACAGCAGTCCAGAATTTTAGAAGAAAAAGAAAAAGAAAGCTTTATTTTGTTTAAAGTTTTGTGTTCAATCTTCATTAAAAACAACTGAGCCAATATTGATTATATAATCAATATATTCTACTCATTAATATATTCAATGTGTGAGTATCTTAGGAAAGATGACACAAAAAGAAATTCTCACACAAATTCCTCCTAACTAACAAGTCTATGCCAAAATAAAGTTAAGAACAGAAGAAAAGAAATGTTTCTGGTGGGGGGGAAGAGAACTAGAGAGCAGCAAGGAAAACTGCAAATTTTTTTTTAGGCCTGACTAGTCCAACCATCTGCCCAACTTATAGCTGAACTTTGTCATCAAAATACTTTGGTAAACACACCACTGCCATCCCAGTCTGCCCTCCCAGCGCACATTCTAATCCTCCCTCCTCTTTTACTCTTTTTAAAGTTTCTTTTAAAGACCTTGGGGGATTCCTCTGCCTCCATCTGTGCTCAGTTCAATTTGAATCCACCCCTTTTTTCTCTCTTCCTCTTTACCTCCTATAGCTTATCAAACCTGACACTTAACCGGCATACTCATTTCAGACATAGATGGTAGCAAGGGAAAAATAGTCTTTCTGCTTGAACCCAAATACCAAAGCCCCATAAATCCACCCCACCCCTTTTCCAGAGATTGTTTACATGTTCATGATGGTAGCTACTGCCAGGACCCAGATTGTGATGTGTCCCCCTTCCCGTCTCCCACCCACTTATTTATTTCCAGATGCCCCCTGGTCAGCAATCTCTTATCCTTATGTTTCTACACAAACTTTATCTTCTCCTTTGGCAGAAAACATGAGGAGAACAATAACAGAGAGCTATGTAGGGATTAGCTGACACTTAATGATTTCTCCTTTTATAGGATTCCAGCCAAGTATTCCACAAATGCGTAGCTCTCAACACCAAAGGCATATCCCCCACTGTGGGTATCAGCTCACTCCTAAAGGGTAGGGCTGATCCTTTGTCCTCTAAAATAAATGGAAAGTGCTAAATTGTTCAAAGGTCACAAAGTCGAGACTGGCAAGCTCCTCATATAAAATAAATGGATAGCATGTCATCATTATGGGAATTTGGACATGCTTAAGAGAAAAATCAAAATCAGAAGTATTTCTGTTTGGGACCTTACTGGTGAGGTCATTTTAAATTATAAGAAACAATCATTAAAATAATAGGCATCTGTAACTGCCTGTGTATAGGAGATAAGGGCAACAATAATTCAATTCTCAATGCCTCTGCGTCTGATGGCAATTATCTATATGAGTAATAATTTTTTAAATAGTTCTAAATATTTAATTCAGAAGCAGCTATTACTTTCACATTCCTTCACTGCACACATATTATGTGCTAGATACCGGAGGTATAAAGAAGTAAGCTATGTCCTTAATCTCTGAAAGAGATGATGAAACAAATGACACCACATGTAAGTACCAGAAGGAGGCATACATACTTCTATTCATGGAAAGTAATTTTTAAATTTAATCTGAATGAGTAGCAGTTCTTCAGGGCAATAAAGAGAAAAGTCATTTTACATAGAATATGTAGCATGTACAGAAACATGGGGACAAGATTTAGGAAAATATAGCTAGGTGGTTATAGCTGGAACCCCAGGTAATACTAAGGGAAGTATCCCAGAACAAGAAAGGTGAGAAAGTATTAATATATATGCTGGCTGCTTAGGTGGGTTAGACTCACTACAAGATGCATGAACCTTAGCTGGCATTCCTTAAACTTAAACAACCACTTGCAAATTATTAACCCAGAGCCTAAAAGAGCTGATGCTGGGGTCTGATTGACTGACCCATGTTTAATGCAATGCTAAGCATTTTCCACTTTCCATAAGCTTGTGAGAGAAACATTACTACTCCCATCTCACCAGGGAGTGAACTGACAGCAAAAGAAGTCAAATAACTACCCAAATTTATAGTATTAATGATAGAAGCAAGAACACAATCAATAACTCAATCTAACAACTGCATCTAGTGAAATTTTTATACACCATGGCTGCCTCCCAAAATAATAACTGCCAACATTTGTTCTGATCTATTTATCTTATGAAATAATTTCACATGCATCATCTGGCTCAATCCCTGTAAAAACTCAAAAAGGAAATTTAAGGCTCAGATAGTTATCCCAAGTTTGTTCAACTGGTGAAATGGTGAAGTGGAGACTCCAGACATCTGAGCATGATGATCTTTTTGCAAAACCATTCTTCCTCCAGTAAGAGTTATAGATTAATGTTCATGGAGAAATTGAAGCCTTTGAGGGGATATTGGGAATGCAGTTACTGAACATTTGAAAATGACAGGTCAATGAAAAAACATAATAATTTGCATTTTTTAGGCTTGGTGCCTGTGGCTTAAGTGGCTAAGGCGCCAGCCACATACACCTGAGCTAGTGGGTTTCATTCCAGCCTGGGCCCAACAAATAACAACGATGGCTGCAACCAAAAAATATCCAGGTGTTGTGGCAGGTGCCTGTAGTCCCAGCTACTTGGGAGGGGGAGGCAGGAGAATCACTTAAGCCCAGGAGTTGGAGGTTGCTGTGAGCTGTGATGCCATGGCACTCTACCCAGGTTGACAGCTTGAGGCTCTGTCTCAAAATAATAATAATAACAATAATAATAATAATTTGCATTTTTCTCTTTACCTTTTTATTTTTTTTATTAAATCATATACACATTGATCATGTATACATTAATGCATTTATGGGGTACAATGTGCTGATTTCATATAGAATTAGGAACGCTTACATTGCACTGGTTAATATATACCTCTTCTTGTTTGCTTAATTAATAGATCTGACATGTACCCTTGCATTATGCACCTATTTTAATTGAGGTCACTATACATCTTTACTTCACAGACATCATCAGAGTTGTAATTTCACATTTATGTTAGCAGTTGTTTGGTTAACATCTCTCTACCCATAAGACTGTAAGTTCCACGAAGAAATAACAGATCCATTTTTTGTTTATTATTGAATCTTCAGCACCTAACACATTTATAATAGGCACATTTATAATACAAACTATCTCTTGAATAAATGAGGAATTTCCAAATCCAGTGACCTTTGCAGCCATTACCTGGAGAATTTGGTCATAGTGACTCTCTCCTTCAAACCTTCTCTGGCATTCGTACCAATAAAATTCTCCTCATTGTCTTTTAACCTTCCTCTTTGCTTATTCTTGGTACTTCAAGATTCCTCCTCTCCAAACATCCCATCAATGTTGCTTCCTAAATACAATCCTTGCTTCTCTTCTCTTCCTACTTTATTTATCATTCCTGTGTAATCTCACATGAATAGTTCATCCACTATTAATTCAATTGGCTTTTAAATCCAACAGCCAAGACCTCTTGCCTGACATCCTGATTCATATTCCAAAATATCTACTGGGCTGTCCCACAGTTATCTATCTAACACACAGTGTGTTCAGAACTAAACCTGTCATTTTCCCACCAATCCTATTTAATGTTTAACTTTATTGATGAATGCCAGTAGCCTAAGCCAGAAATTATGGGGTACTCAACCACTATCTTACTATCTTGGGGAAGATATCCAATGATATCCTCCAGTTTTACATATTCTTCCTCTTAGATGGAAGTTCCTAGAATTCTTGCCCTTTCCATTCCTACTGGCATTACATCACTAATTGGATTCAGTCTATTTAATGATCTTCACCCTGTATGCCCAGGCTTATGGTCTGTAGTCTGATGACAATCTGCAAACTGTTTTCTCCCCGTCTAGGAGGCAATACACAGTTTGCGTAGTATCAGAAGGTGCAATAATGTCACTAAGCAAACTTCTCCGTTAGGCTGACTTTTTTTGGTAGCCAATCTTTCTCAATGAAAAAGAGGGCATTTTTCTGAGTCCTGGAACAAGCTGTTTGTTTCTTTGGCCACTTTAACCTATAGTACAATAATCAGCTACTTTGAGCAGCACTGCTGGGGCCATGTTCTAATTTCATCATGCACTCCCAGGCTAAGCTACATGGTTCTCACCCCTCTGTGAAGTTTGTTCTGCTCCTCTTTGCCTAAACCAAGTCAGGAGAGCCCAAGTCAGTAAGAGCACCCATATATTACTTTCTAATTGTTATTCATGTATCTCTCATCATGTTCCATAAATTTTAGATGAATAAATAAGAAATAGTTCATTCAGGCTTCTAAAAAAAAATACCATAGATTTGGTGATTTATAAACAACAGAAATTTATTTCTTATGATTAAGAGGGTGGAAAATCCAAAATCAAGGTGCAAGGAGATTTAGTGTCTACTAAGGGCATTCTTCCTACTTCATATATGGCCATCGTTTTGCTGTGTCCTCAGAGGGGAAAAGGGTCTCTTTTAATAGGGCACTAATCCCATTCTTGAGGGCTTCACCCTTGTGACCTAATCACCTCTCAAATGTCCTATCTCCCTGTATTATCGCCTTGGGGGTTAAGATTTTAACATGTCAATTTGGGGTTGAGGGAGACATAAACCTTCAGTACATTGCAATGGATGAACAATTTATACGGAAAAAATTCTACAGAACCAGATATGTGGGTATAATTCTAGCCCACAGACTTTAAGTTAAAATAAATGAAGAATGAACAAATTTTAAAACAAATAATGTATTGGCTTATTTCAAGATAATCTTAGTCATTTGACACACCATATACCTGATATAGAAACTTGTTCCTTGAGTTTATACAAGAAGAAATTCTGATCCACAGTAAATATTTTTGGCAGTAATATCTGTAGACAGTTGTCCAAATCAGATTTGGCACTAAGATCCATTTCTACATTTTCTTGGCCCAAAGTTTACTGTACATATCACTTGGAACCTAGCTTTTTAAGAAATTATTATGTTTTAAAAATCACACGAGCATGTTTTATTCTCATGATAGGTAAATATGTGTAATTATGTGTGTGCTAAATTCTCGGAGGAGCAAAAATGTAATTTATGTAAAACACTGCATGTGGAAACAAAACAAACAAAAAATACTTTCAATCATTTTATGCATGGGCTATTTTTAAAGCAACAGCTTGGAAATGTACTTCTATGCCCTGTTTATAGTTGCAGCTACATAAGCAGTTTGCTACCACCCTCAGTTCAATTATTTTCACCTATAAGTTGAATTACCCATGATGTATAGATAATATATTTAAAAGGAACAATATTTTTTTCTATCCCTTACCCTCGTACCTCCACCGTTTGTTCTAAATGAGAATTTCTCAGAAGTGGCAATTCAGCTTAGCCTCTTCACCAATTCAACAACCTTTTCACCAATTCCATGGGGATTGGGTACCTGGGATAAAAACAGATTGATGTGGGAAAGCTACATCACTTTCTAGTTCCTAACAAATAAGATCTTTGCAAATGGTCTTATGTTTGAAAGGCCACAGATGTCCTGATTGTCCAACACTTTCTGCATACTACTAGAGAGGAGTGCATTACTACATATTTCCAGGCTAGGAAAAATTTGCTTTTTTTTTTTAACTGTCTGGGTCCTGCTCTTTTCCGAACACAAGCATTAAGAGTTAACTATTTTATTATGCATTGACCTATTTTTCCAACTATAAATCACATTTCTTTAATATTTTAAGAGTTAAGAAACTGGGGTGTATCTAAAATCAATGTATACATGAACATAGCAGTTTCTTCTTTCCCCCCACAAAGTACTTGTGATACTGATGATGTATCTGATAAGTGATAATATCTTAAATTTGGTGAAATGTCATATTAAATTCATAAAAAGGCAGCAAATACTATTAAAAAACAAGCACATTGATGTCACGTAATTAATTTGTTAATGTCCTTCATAAAAGTATCCAAGTTGCTGTTTAACAATATCACATTCATTTCACCAATGAAAATCATGAAATTCAATTCATTATAATAAGTTCTTCAGAGTAGGAGTGATGCTGTATTATGTTGTACTCACACACCCTAGTATATCCCTAACATATAGGCTCCAGAAGATCCCTGCTGCATGAGTGTGTGAATACAATTATTATGTGCTGGTAAATTACAATGGTGCCTATGCATCTCAGTTCTATCTCCAAGCAAAGGTTCAACATAATGACAAGACTTTCAAAATCTCACAAATTATTTCTATTCTAGGATCACTCCAAATTGTTATAAAATCCTCCATCTGGCATTTGGTCTTACAATCATTACTGGAATCAGAGGTCAGCGGAAAGAAAGAAAGAAAGAGAGAAAGAAGAGAAAGAAAGAAAAGAAAGAAAGAAATTAGGATCCAACCTTTCCTAAGCCTTAGATTTCTGTTGTACAGATTCAGGAAAAGGAGAAAGATTAGTTTGATTTATTTTGTGGTGTTTTTTTTTAATTATTATGAATGTGTTATAGTTACATATCTTTATAGGGTACATGTGATGTTAATCTAATCAAGGTAATTGAGGTATCTGTCACCTCAGGCATTTAATATTTCTTTGTGTTAGAAACATTCCAATTCCACTCTCTTAGTTATTTTAAAGTATACCCTAACATTGTTGATTTTGGTCACTTTGTCTTGCTATCAAATAGTGTTCATTCTAACTATATTTTTGTACCCATTAACCATCCACAATTTATCCCCCTCTCCCTGCTACCCTTCCCACCCTCTGGTAACCATCGTTCTATGCTCTGTCTCCATATGATCAACTGTTTTTAATGTTTAGCTCCCACATATAAATGAGAATATGCAAGATTTGTCTTTCTGTGTATGGAAAACTTACAGCTTTTTAAAATATATTCTGTTTCCATACACCTCAGCTGAAAAATAACTGAGAAATTGTCTTATCCAACTAATAACTTTGAAGCGACTGAATTGCATAATTAACATGATTTGCCTAATTCTGGCTGCTAAACCATATACCTGGCCCAGACTCACATCTACTAAATTCAAGGCCAACACTTGCTCTACTACCTCAATTCTGTCAAAGCAAAGTACCACCTCCTTGGACCAGGATTGCAAAATCCTCAAGCTCAGTAGCAGATCAGTTTTTGTGTGATGCTCTTCAGAGTATTTCCCTAGAGCAGAAATAAATCATAGTCTTATTCCTACCCCTCAGTAGAATCATCAAAGCTGGGTAGGCAGGTTTGCTGCCTGATTTGCTCTCAATTCAAATTAAAAATTCTTTTTCTGGAGGAGCAAGATGGCAGCCAACTAATAGCTTCCTTGAAACTGGGCATGGTGAGAATGGGGAGAAAAGACTCGAGGCATCTCTGGCTGGTGGGATCTGCCCAGAAACATCCC
The DNA here is from genome assembly GCF_000181295.1 of Otolemur garnettii. NCBI lineage: Eukaryota > Metazoa > Chordata > Mammalia > Primates > Galagidae > Otolemur > Otolemur garnettii. The sequence continues at coordinate 10,602,508 of NW_003852458.1, read as the reverse complement.
TTTGGGGACACAGGGAGTCAGGAAGAGACTTCTGGACCCCATGAGGAAAACAAAAGCAGTGGAGACCTGGCAAGTGGTTGTGTGCATTCATTTGGTCTAATCTTGCCAGCAGCTGTAAGTATAGCAGCAGTGAGATTACGAACTGAGAAAGCCTTACCTGTGAGCTGGTGTTTTTTTTTGTTTTTTTTTTTTTTGACTTGGCACTCAGTTGACCTACCTTGGGAGAACTTGGGCAAGAGTGTGGAGGACTTTAAGCACTGCCTAGGGCCCCAGACTGAGCTCCAGAGCCAGATAAAGCTAATAATGTTTGGCTATGGGCCCCAAGGAGCCTTTGTGGGAGAAGTGCCCCAGCAAGCTTCACCCTCAGGGTCACAGAGCAAGGATTGGGCAGAAGACCTTGGAGGAGTAATCTAGTGACTGAGTAGCCTAAAGGCAGGGACTGAGATGCCTTACAGCCCTGGCCCTCAGGGGCAGAGAGTGAGACCAGTTTGGGCACACTGGGTAAGTGGGCAGCCACTTCAAGAGTGATCCCAGTGACAAGTGCTTCCCTGGGAAAGCTTCTGTTTAGCCAAGGTTAGCAGTTTAAAGTGCCTTTTAAGTGGGCTGAGGAGAGATTTAGGCTCTCCATCCTGCAGGGTTTGAGAAATCAGCAGAGGCCTCCAGTCTCCATCTCATAGCTATATCAGCATTGTGATCAACATCTTATACCCCAGAACATCTTATCACCTGTTGCCCAGACAATATTCAGCAAGATATATATATACTGCTTTGGTTTTGGTTGGTTTTTGTTTTTTTTGGGGGGGTTGCCATTTTTGGCTGGAGCTAGGTTTGAACCCACCACCTCCGGCATATGGGACTGGCGCCCTAGCCTTTTGAGGCACAAGTGCCACCCTGATTGTTTTTTTATTAATCTCAACATTTTCCCTCTAGCTTTTTCCTTTTTTGTTTTCTTTTCTTTCTTCATTTTTCTAGTTTAAATATAATTTTCCATTGTAGCTTCTTTAACAATTAGAACTTCATTTTTGCTAGTGTTTCTACACCTACTATTTGGTTTTTTCCCCCCAATTTTATCCTATAAAGCTTTCTGTTTGCTTGTTTTGGTTTGATTTATAGCATTTTTGTCTTTCCTCTCTTCTTGGTGGAGATGGGATACTGTGTCCAAACAGGCTAGCAAAGAGCTGCTGACCTCAAGGGAACCACCCAACCTGGCACCCCTAGAGGTGGGGGGTTTTAAGATTGGATCAAAGTACCCTAATGTATATGTATATTGCTCCTGTCTCCCTCTTTCTGTGCCTCTCTTCTTCTTGTCAATATTCCTTTTTACTCACCCCCCTCTCCTTTCCCTTTTTAACTTTCTTTTTTTCTTTTTTCCCCTCTTGCTCTTCAGTCTTCCCATCCTTCTGGTCCTATACCAATAGGACTCACTGAAACCCTAGTCCACAGGCATGGTAACTTAAAGAGCAAGAGAAAGTAAAAGGAAAATTATGACAAGGAAACAGATAAAACGAGGAATCAGCGGAAAAATCCTGACAGCATGAAAAACCAGTCCAGAGCAAACCCCCCTCCCAAAGGGACTGTGAGTAGCTACTGCAGAGGATTCCACCTATAAAGAAATATTAGAAATGACAGAAAGGGAATTTAGAATACAGATGATGAAAACAATGAAGGAAATGATGGAAACAATAAAGGAAACTGCTGATAAAGTGGAAAATAATCAAAAGGAAATCCAAAAACAGAATCAAATAAGAGATGAATGATATGAAGAATATAGAAAGGATATAGCAGAGCTGAAGGAACTAAAGCAGTCAATTAGAGAATTTAAAGATGCAATAGAAAGTATCAAGAACAGATTATACCATGCAGAAGAAAGAATTTCAAGGGTAGAGGACAAAGCTTTTGAGAGAACTCAGATAGTTAAAGAGGCAGAAAAGAAAAGAGAGAAAGCAGAATGTTCAGTGACAGAATTATGGGACTTTATGAAGTGGTCAAATATACAAGTTATAGGTATCCCAGAAGGGGAAGAAGACGGCCTCAGGGAAATGGAACCCATACTAGAGAATATTATAAATGAAAATTTCCCAAATATCACCAAAGATTCTGACACACTCCTTCAGAGAGATATCAGACCCCAGGTCACCTCAACTCTAACAGAGCTTCTCCAAGACACATCGTGATGAACCTGTCCAAAGTCAAGACAAAAGAAAAGATTCTTCAAGCTGCCAGGAGTAAGCGCTAGTTGACCTACAGGGGCAAATCCATCAGATTAACTGAAGACTTCTCTAACGAAACTTTCCAAGCAAGAAGACAGTGGTCATCTACCTTTAACCTATTTAAAAAGAACAATTTCCGCCCAGAATTTTATATCCTGCTAAGCTAAGCTTTAAAATTGACAGAGAAATCAAATCATTTACTGATATACAAACATGGGGGAAATGTGCCCCAATGAGACCAGCTCTACAGGAAATACTTCAACCTATTCTACACACTGACCATCACAATGGACCACCAGCAAAGTAAGAACTCAGAAATTAAAGGACAGAATATAACGTCCATAATGATGCAAAAGATAAAACTAAGCAATGGACTCTCACAAAATAAGATGGATAGAACATTACTACACTGATCAATTATCTCAATAAATGCTAATGGCTTGAATTCCCAACTGAAGAGGCATAGATTGGCTGACTGGATTAAAAAACACAAGCCATCCATTTACTGTCTACAGGAAACACACCTAGCTTCAAAAAACATATTAAAACTCCAAGTTAAGGGTTGGAAGACAATTTTTCAGGCAAATGGAATTCAGAAGAAGAGAGGAACTACAATCTGATTTTCAGATACATGTGGATTTGAAGCAACTAAAGTCAAAAAAGACAAAGATGGTCACTTCATATTGGTCAAGGGAAAAATACAACAAGAAGACACTATATATTTATGCACTCAGTTTAAAAGCTCCCAGATTCTTGAAACAGACTTTACTCAGACTGAGCAATATGATATCCTGTAACATCATAATAGCAGGGGACTTTAACACTCCTCTTATGGTGCTAGACAGATTCTCTAAACAGAAATTAAATGAAGATATAAAGGGCTTAAATGAGACCGTAGAACAACTGTGCTTGATAGACACATATAGAGCACTCCATCTCAAAGATAAAGAATATACATTCTTCTCATTACCCCCATGGAACATTCTCCAAATTGATCAAATCCTAGAACACAAAACAAACCTCAACAGAATCAAAAGAATTGAAATTTTACTTTGTATCTTCTCAGACCACAAGGCACTAAAGATGGAACTCAACTCCAACAAAAACGTTCAACCCCACATGGAAATTAAACAACCTTCTGTTGAATGACAGTTGGGTTCAGGAATAAATAAAAGAGGAAATCATTAACTTCCTAGAGCATAACAACAATGAAGACACAAGCTACCAAAACCTGTGGGATAATGCAAAAGCATTTCTAAGAGGAAAATTTACCACTGTAGTTGCCTACATTCGAAAAACAGAAAGAGAGCACATCAACAAACTCATAAGCCATATGATGGAATTGTAAAAAGAACAATCTAAGCCTAACCCCAGCAGAAGAAAAGAAATATCCAAAATTAAATCAGAGATGAATGAAATTGAAAACAAAAGAATCATTCAGAAAATTAATGAAACAAGGAGTTGGTTTTTTGAAAAAATAAATTAGATAAAACTTTTACCAGACTAACTAGAAATAGAAAAGTAAAATCTCTAGTAACCTCAATCAGAAATTATAAATGGGAAATAACAACTGATGCCACAGAGATATAAAAGATCATCTCTGAATACTACCAGAAATTCTATGCCCAGGAATTTGACAATGTGAAGGAAATGGATCAATATTTGGAATCACACTGTCTCCCTACACTTAGCCAGGAAGAAATAGAGCTCCTGAACAGACCAATTCCAAGCACTGAGATCAAAGAAACAATAAAAAACTCCCAACAGCAACAAAAAAATCCCCTGGTCCAGATGGCTTCACACCAGAATTCTATCAAACCTTCAAGGAAGAGCTTATTCCTGTAATGCAGAAATTATTCCAAAAAATTGAGGAGGAGGCTCAGTGCCTGTGGCTCAAGTGGCTAAGGCACCAGCCACATATACCTAAGGTGGCAGGTTTAATTCCAGCCCTGGCCCACCAAACAACAATGACGGCTGCAACCAAAAAATAGCCAGGCGTTGTGGCGGGTGCCTGTGGCCCCCCCACTTGAGAGGTGGAGGCAGGAGACTTGCTTGAGTCCAGAAGTTGGAGGTTGCTGTGAGCTGTAATGCTACAGCACTCTACCCAGGGGGACATCTTGAGGCTTTGTCGCAAAAAAAAAAAAAAATTGAGGAGGAAAGAATCTTCCCCAACACATTCTACAAAGCAAACATCATCCTGATACCAAAACCAGGAAAAGACACAACTAAAAAGGAGAATTTCAGACCAATTTCACTAATGAGCAAAAATTCTCAACAATATCCTAGCCAATAGATTACAGAGTATCATCAAAAAAGTCATACATCATGATCAAGTAGGTTTCATCCTAGGGATGCAAGGCTAGTTTAACACATGCAAGTCCATAAACATTATCCACTGTATTAACAGAAGCAAAAACAAAGACTATATGATGCTTTCAAAAGATGAAAATCCAGCATCCTATTGTAATTAGAACACTGAAGAGTATAGGCATACATGGCACATTTCTTAAACAGCTAATATTTTACTGAATGGAGTAAAACTGAAAACTATTATAAACAATTACAAAATCCAGTATCCTATTGTAATTAGAACACTGAAGAGTATAGGCATATGTAGCACATTTCTTAAACAGCTAATATTTTACTGAATGGAGTAAAACTGAAAATGTTTCCTCTTAGAACTGGAACCAGGAAATGTTGTCCTCTGTCTCCATTACTATTCAACATAATGCTAGAAGTTCTAGCCAATACAATTAGGCAAGACAAGGAAATAAAGGGCATACAAATGGAAACAGAGAAGGTCAAACTCTCCCTCTTTGCTGACAATATGATCTTATACTTAGAGAACTCCAAAGACTCAACCGCAAGGCTCCTGGAAGTCATCAAAAAATACAGTAATGTCTCAGGATATAAAGTCAATGTCCACAAGTCAGTAGCCTTTGTATGCGGCAATAACAGTCAAGAGGAGAGGCTAATTAAGGATACAACGCCCTTCATCATAGCTTCAAAGAAAATGAAATACCTAGGAAAATACCTAATAAAGGAAGTAAAGGACCTCTATAAAGAAAATTATGAAATCCTAAGAAAGGAAATAGCAGAGGATATTAACAAATGGAAGAACATACCATGCTCATGACTGGGAAGAATCAACATTGTTAAAATGTCTATACTTCCCAAAACAATCTACCGATTCAATGTCATCCATCCCTATTAAAATACCAACATCATACTTTCAAGACTTGGAAAAAATGATTCTGCATTTTGTATGGAACCAGGAAAAAAACCATATATCTAAGGCAGTTCTTAGTAATAAAAACAAAGCCGGGGGCATCAGCATACCAGATTTTAGGCTGTACTACAAAGCCATAGTGGTCAAGACAGCACGGTACTGGCACAAAACTAGAGACATAGACATTTGGAATTGAATAGAAAACCAGGAAATGAAACTAACATCTTACAACCACCTAATCTTCGATAAACCAAACAAGACATACCTTGGGGGAAAGACTCCCTATTCAATAAATGGTGCTGGGAGAACTGGATATCCACATGTAAAAGACTGAAACTGGACCCACGCCTTTCTTCACTCACAAAAATTGATTCAGGATGGATAAAGGACTTAAATTTAAGGCATGAAACAATAAAAATCCTCAAAGAAAGCATAAGAAAAGCACTGGAAGATATCGGCCTGAGGAAAGACTTCATTGCCATGGCAATTGCAACAACAACAAAAATAAACAAAAGGGGACTTAATTAAACTGAAAAGCTTCTGTACAACCAAAGCAAATTGACAACCTACACAATGGGAAAGAATATTTGCATATTTTGAATCAGACAAAAGCTTGATAACTAGGATCTACAGAGAATTCAAATTAATCCACATGAAAAAAGCCAACAATCCCATATATCAATAGGCAAGAGATGTGAATAGAACCTTCTCTGAAGACAGACAAATGGCTAACAAACATATGAATAAATACTCATCATCCCTAATTATTAGAGAAATGCAAATCAAAACCACCCTGAAATACCATCTAACCCCAATGAGAATGGCCCACATCACAAAATCTCAAAACTGCTGATTCTGGTGTGGATGTGGAGAGAAGGGAACACTTTTATGCTGCTGGTGGGACTGCAAACTAATGCAACCTTTTTGGAAGGAAGTATGGAGAATCCTCAAAGAATTCAAGCTAGATCTCCCATTTGATCCTGTGATCCCATCACTGGGCATCTACACAGAAGGAAAAAAATCCTTTTATGATAAGGACACTTGCACTAGACTGTTTATTGCAGCTCAATTTACAATCGTCAAAATATGGAACCAGCCTAAATGCCCACCAACCTAGGAATGGATTAACAAGCTGTGGTATATGTACACCATGGAATACTATTCAGCCGTTAAAAAAAAATGGAGAGTATTTCAAAACGTATATGAAAACAGCACACTGTACCCCATGATTACATTAATGTACACAGTTATGCTATAAGGAATTTTTTTAAAAAATGGAGACTTTACAACCTTTGTACTAATCTGAATGGAAGTGGAATGCATTATTCTTAGTAAAGTATCACAAGAATGGAGAAGCATAAATCCTATGTACTTAATTTTGATATGAGGAGAATTAATAACAATTAATGACACGGTGAGGGTGGGGGAAGGGGAGAGCAGAGAGAGAAAGAAGGAGGAAAAGGTAGAGGAAAAGGAAGAGCAGAGAGACGAAAGGAGGGAGGGGGTGGGGTCTTGACAATAAAGAAAAAATTTTTTCTATTTAACAATATATGCATCTATGCTACCCATAAGTTTTTCTTGCCATGCTTCTAGGGCTGCTTAAAGTTGCCTCTGATATTTTACATGCAACGGTATTGAAAAAGGTTTCATGTATTTGTTAGCTATTTGTGCAATGTTTCCTTTTGCCAACATAGCTTGTATTATCATTTCACCATTGCAGCCTCATTCTGTAATCTTTCTAGAACCTCATCTGCGTTTTGTATTTTATTATTCACATGATGCTATATTTTTCTTACCCTGGATTATAATATGTGATTTAGCTTCTCTATATTTTATAAAACAAAACTGATAAATATTTTTGGCAAACATTTCTTCTTATACTTTCAATTCCTTACAGCCTGCTCCCTTGACTTCATATCTAAAAATTGCCTCTACTTTCGCATTTTCTCTGCTTTAATTTAGTAATCATCGTCCTAAGTTTTCCTTTTCTGGGTCTCACTTGATTCTCAATTACAATCTAACTGAATTATGATGGCTATCACTCCGTTAAGCAGTCCCTTATGTCTACATCACTGATCATTTCCTCTGTGTTACTCAAAAGACAGACATAAATCTTTTCCTTTCTTGTTTGTTCCTTTAAAGTCTATATTGGATAACCAACCAGTTCCCCACCATGTACACAAACTTGGAATTTAAATGATTTCTTCTAACATCCTGTGGGCCAGTTTATGTCCAAGTGGGTGAACACTTCCATAACTCCTTATTTATCTTTTTCATAAACCTTTTCCTTGTTTTTCCATTTCCCAGACAGCATTAGCCACATTCCTCATATCAGTTTACCCTATGACTAAATTTAATTTTGCATTGCTTAACAATGATACCACAGTTTTAAAGGTCTTCTCACTCTCTCAATTATTTCCAAACTTCGTTCAGTTGGAAATTTGTACCTCTGAATTGGGTGAAATATCCTCATCTCATTATACAGGAAGAGCAGAGCAGGCACGCACACAGGAAAGTACACATGAATCAGAAAAAGTGTAAGTGTTGGTCAAGGGCTATATACAAATGGAATTTCTAAACTGCCTGAAAACTCTTTCTTCTCATAAGTTGCCGCTGGATGGGAACCAGGAGACCTGAGCTGGAATCCTGGCTCTACCACTAGTTAACGTATGACATTGAGACAGTGTCTTAACTTTCATGGCTTCGAAACGTGGTTCTCCGTGAGATGCCATTAAAGGTAATAATTTAGTCAGTAACCACTCTCTCAACGTCTGTGCAAAGTAAACTCCAGCCAGTCTTAAACTACATCATCATAAATTCTGAATAAACCAGATCCAAATTAATGAATTTGAACTATATTTTAAAATTTTGAGACCTAATAATGCAGGAGTCATTTATTTAAACCAATTAACAAGGCAAAAACATGGAAAAAAAGACAGTGAATGTCTCCAACTACCAAATGAATAGCAGGGAGCAGGGACGGATGATTCCAAACGATAAATGATCCAAAATTTTGTAGTTTACTTTAAAATTTTTTTAATTTGAATAAGCTAATTACAGTATTTTTAACAAGCTTAAAATGAAAACTACCTGTCCCTCTTCCTTTCTTCCTCTAGGACCTACTTTATGGTTAATATGGAAATAATCATTTCTCAAATTGATGTACATAATATAACAAATAATAATATATTCTGAAAATTTGTTAATTCATATCTTTCCTATGTAGATAAATTATTGTTTTTGTTTTAATAGCTATTATTGAGATTTGGTAACCATGTTATATCAACTCAATATTTAAAGGTAAAAGATAGTAACACGTAAGAGTTATAAGCAGCATTTGGTCATTATATACCAATAGATGTTTTTTCTATGGAATGAAGTACAAGACCCCAAAAGAGAATATGAGCCAGGAAATAAAAATAATAGAGAATAATTCCTGTCACACATCCCCATCTCTACGCATTCACATAAATACATAACAAAAATCCTGCTACAGGCTTGGCGCCTGTAGCTCAACCGGCTAAGGTGCCAGCCATGTATACCTAAGGTGGTGGGTTCGAAT
>NW_003852458.1:10576547-10593487 GCF_000181295.1 Otolemur garnettii | reverse complement strand
GAAGCACCAAGATATAGCAGCTGTTAGATGTCAGAGCGAGATACGTGTAATGGGGGTTACCAAGCAGAAACGTCAAAGCAAATGACCTAGAACTGGGCACAGTAAGGACATCAAAGAGATGACGAACAAAGACTGGGGGAAAGTCCTTGACGAGGACTTTGGAAGGGCTACTGTGGAGCCCCACCATGCCCAAGGGAGAGATATAGAGGGTTCCGGTAGAGGAGCTGCCAGTGAACCCACAAAAATGCCCACAACAGAGCCACCTTTATACACTGGCTGGGCCCAGCGAGCAAAAGATAGTTCATGACAGTAACAAGTCTGTTAAGAAATGCTGCATTCCTCTTATCTTCCCTCATGGCTACAACCCCAAAGGGTCAGAAATAGCTAGCCAGTGAGGATGTGACAGTGAGAGGAAGCAGTCAACTCACCCTTTTTTGCAGCCCTAGCTAAGAGAGAAAGGAGGATTTTTGTCTTTGAAGATGAAAGTGTGGCTTAATAAACTGAGGCTCTATTTTGCAACTTAGTAACCATAAGACTTTGTTACCTGGCTCAGCACCTGTGGCTCAAGTGGCCAAGGTGCCAGCCACATACACCTAAGGTGGCGGGTTCGAATCCAGCCTGGGCTACCAAACAACGACAGCTGCAACCAAAAAATAGCTGGGTATTGTGGCAGGTGCCTGTGGTCCCAGCTACTTGGGAGGCAGAGGCAGGAGACTCTCTTGAGCCCAGGAGTTGGAGGTTGCTGTGATCTGTAATGCCACAGCACTCTACCCAGGGGGACAGCTTGAGGCTCTGTCTCAAAAAAAAAAAATCCTGCTACATAGTTCTGAAGTAGAATGACCCCTGTTTTAGAAACTGTGTTAATTTGAACATCGACTATGTTAACATTTTGTTTGAATGGTAGGTTAATTTTAAGGTTAACATTTTATTTTACCTAAATACTTTCAGTATGGACAGGCGTCTCATCAAAGACAGAGTTATTTCCTTCTGTCAGTCATTAGAGCGTCAACTAATACTGGGCCCTGAAATTAGCATATCACTACACACAGAGAAAGGAACCATAGCAAAAACCTAGTACGATCTTTGGATTTGGGTCACAAAAGTACAAGATGGCAAACAGGTCATTTTTACATGACCAAACCTTTTGGGGAGCTAAAATGTTGCTACTTTGAGGGCTAAGTTATAGAAGGAAATAGGGACAGATGAGCCTTGGCGATTAGTTCAGGATGGTGGACTCAGAAGGCTGATTGTGTAAGCTTGACCATTTTAAGCTTTCGATGTTCATTTTTTTTCCTTTTAATTCTCCTAAAATTTCATGGGAAGTCTAGTCTTCCTCTTCTGGGCTACAAGGGAAACCAGGAGAAGTGTTTTGGTCTCAAATGAGTCACAGCTTTAAAGGGGAAGCCGCAAACTAAGGCAATCAGCAGAGGACTGGGACTGGGGCTCAGGCTAAGAGACTAAGAGGAGCTGGGAGGAAAGGGGGGTGAAGTCGCTTGCTTGCTTTCATAAAATTTAGAAAACAAGATAATCCTTCTAGTCCTTTATGTAGCCCATCTTTAAGTTTACATAAATACCATGAGAAAACACCATTAGAAAAATAATTTTAATTTTAAAATCCTGAGCTTTCCAATTATTTAAGCCAATTTTTTAGACTATCTGATTTTAAAGAACAATCTGAAACTCAAGATTTCAATTTACTATCACCATTTTATTTTTTAATTAAATTATAACTGTGTACATTAATGCAATTATGGGATATAATGTGCTGGTTTTATATACAGTTGAAATACTTCCATCAAACTGGTTAACATACCCTTCACTGCATTTTCTTAGTTATTCTGTTAAGATATTTATATTCTACACTTAGTAGATTTAACTTGTACCCTTGTAAAATGCACCGTAGACTACCACCATTTTAAATTACATGTATGAAGTGTCAAAATTACTTAATTGGTGATTATAGAAAAACTTCATTTTAAACATTTTAGGATTAAAACCACATGTAGAACTGATTTCAAGTGTCTACAATTGCAAAAATTTGGCAACAACCCAGCTGCCCTGCAATACATGAATGGGAAAAGAATATTCTTTTAAACCACTAGCTTGGTAGGTAGGATATAGATGGAAACTGGATATATAGGTAAGTGGTAGATAGATAAGAAAGATAGGAAGATAAGGAAGGAAAGAAAGGAAGAAAGAAAAGAAAGATATTGATGATAAATTACCTATACCTTCCACTCTCCCCTCCCCTTCTCACCACTAGTAACCACCAGTATACTCTGTATCTTCATGAAATCCACTATTTTAGTGGCTACATATTAGTAAGAACATGAGACATTTGTCTTTCTGTGCTTGGTGTATTTCATTTGACTTAAAGACATATCTTAAACATTGCATGATGATTCAGTAAGTGTCATTTGGAATTCCAAATCCGCATGTATAGGTAAAGAACATTTTAAAGAGTCTATCTTTCGAGTGGAGTTATAACACATTACCAAAAATTAAAATTTCATTGATTCCAAAAAGGTTTTACCTTGAATATACATCATTTGATCTCTGAAAGAGCCCTTTGGTCTGAGAAAAAAAAAATAGACCTTTCTGAGAAAACAAATGGTAGAAGATGTGACAATTGTTTTATAGTTTTTATATCAGTTGTATTTGTTATTCTTTTAAACATTATTACACGTTTGAAATGTTCACTATTTTAAAATATATGTTTTCACTGATCTAAATGCACTGTTTTACATAGTAAGCTAGCTGCATGGAAGATGGTTTTAATTGTCATTATCCCTCAAGACATCAGATAACTTCTTTGTTTTCTGTGACCTTCCTCAAGACATTTTAAGATTAGAAGATTTAAATCTGATTTAGCCATTACCCTGCCTCCAAATGCTATGGATTTGTGCTTTCATTTAGCTTCGAATCATAATGTAAAGTGTTCTGGGAATGAGCTGTAATCTGGGAGAGAACTCACAATATTGATAAGCTACTAAATGATTTGGTCTCTAATGGCCATTTAATGCACTCAGTCATACATTAAGGGATTCCCCATTGAATAAAAATGTCCCAGAGTCCCTAAATGAATTTCAGACTTTGATCATTTTAGGCTAATTAAATGGAAAAAAGGAAGCTAGCAATCTGGGTAATTGAGCTTGCTAGACAGTCTTAAATTAATATGAAATTATGTAATTGTCTGTAAAATTCCGACCATCAGTCTAAAAATTCTAGAGATTTCAAAACAATTTGAATCACGTTCACCTCAATCTGATTCCCTAATGAGAAAACTGTATTTGGGGGTTACTGTTCACCTCTCCTACAAATAATGCAGATTTGGGTTTTTTAGGGAGGCCTGCTCACCTAGCTGATTACCAACAGGGTACACAATTTGCAATAGAACTTTGCCTTTCTGCATATACTTCTTTTGAAGAAACTATTACACATTTAGCCATAAGGAGTTGGTTCTTTATACCCATTTGACCTTTTCTGAGAGTCTTTGGCAGATAGCCAGTAAGAATTAAGTGACATTAAAACATAATTTGTGCCTTCTAACTTCTGAGTTCATTGAGCTGTTCATATCTACTCTCATGAATAAAACTGTTAAAAGGAATAAAATGTTACAGGAAAAGAAAATGAAATCTAAGTCCCCAAAGGCCAAATAACGTAGAAGAATGATTTTTTTTTGGTGTATTTTTATATATCATTCATTCATTCATCAAATATTTACTGATCATCAAATATTTACTAGTCTAGGTGCTACAAATAAAAGGCAAACAAGTCTGGCTCGGCGCCTATGGCTCAACCGGCTAAGGCGCCAGCCACGTACACCTAAGGTGGCGGGTTCGAATCCCCAGCCCGGACCTGCCAAAACAATGATGGCTGCAACCAAAAAAAAAAAAAAAAAGGCAAACAAGTCAATAAGGTAATAGAGTTTATATTCTAGTAGAGGTGATGGAAAATAAATAATAATAATCTTCTTCTCAGATTCTCCTTATCTTCCAGCTACTATTGATCCATAACAAATTACCCCAAATTCTAATGACCTATCCCACAGCAATCATTTGACTATCTTTCCTCATTTCCTTGAGTCACCAGCTCAGGTGGGGCTTGGCAGGGCCGTTCAGGCTCAGGGTTTGTTAACCAGTTGTAATCAGATGGTGACTACAGCTGGAACTGCAGGAGGTGGAGAGCTGCGGACCTCACAGAGACATCCTTAATCTTCCCAGGCCAGGTTTACACATATGCTCTCTCCCCAGGTTCCTTCCTCTTAACTGATGTAGCTGCTTTTCATCTCCCCACCAATTCCTCTCCTTCCCACCACCATCTCCAACAACACTACAGACCACCCCCACCGAGGTTCAGAATTGAACACGAAACCATTTGGAAAAGTGAGATAACATTTTCAGTTTCTTTCCAAAACACTCTCAGCATGCTAAAAATTAAACTTTCCACAGGCTCTTACATTTCAGTGAAATGATATAGAATTGATGATCAAGACAGGACAGAAGCAAGAGATCCTTCAGGGTACAGGTAACATGCTCATGCTTACTTTAGTATCCTGAAGGCCATGAAAATACACAAGTGTTCCTCTAGTTAGCATTCCATTAGAGCACTTTATCATAAGTCAATATTGTACGGATTTCCTATTCAGTAATTAATGATCAATTGCATGAATGCAGAGACACTTTTAATAACAAATTCCATGTGGATCCTGGCATGTAAATAAAATAAAAAGATAGCATAATTCTAATGGAACTCTTTAGAATATGTGCAGACACATAGGAGATAGAACTGCAGGACTTTGGGGCAGACTTAATGCCCTATTCATCTCTGTATCCACAGCACCCAGGTAACGCCTGGCTCATCAGAGTCCTCAATACATATTGAATGCTGCATTTGTTAAGTTTTAAACAATAACACAACTTTATAACAGAAATAGATAGGCGTTAGAAATTATCTATTCTAACCTCTTATTTCATAGTTGAAGAAAATGAAATTTAGAAGAAACTTCATCTTAGCAAAGCCTTGGGAGCTTACCCACCATCAACTGGGTAGTTAACATAGCAATTCATCATTTCTCCATAACACTGTGCTTCACCTTATTAATTTTCTAAAACCTTTATTATTTTACAACACTTTAAAGAGATAATATTTTAAGGAATATATACTCACACTTTACAAACTAAAACAGGAAGCTCCGTTGATGCAACGTATCACTTCTATTGAATATTTCCTCAGTCCCATGCAGGCTGTAACTGCCAACACTGGAATGATTGGGTTCTCCTCAGCACATCCCCAACTATGGCTCCACACCAAGTCCTGAGCCACGGTTCTCAGCCTGTGGGTCATGACCCACAGGAACTGTATTAAAGGGCCAAGGCCTTAGGAAGGTTGAGAACCACTGTAAGTAATTGCTTCATTTAATCTGGCTGTTGCCTATTGAGTCTAATTACATTGTGCCCAGCTGCCTTACACGTTGCTAATTTTCTAATGTTAAGACTGACTTGGATATTGAAATACCCTGAAATGAACTGCAGTAGAAATTTGTGAACATAATTTATTTTAAAACCTAGTGAACAAAACCCAGATATCTCATTGCTATTGCATAGAGTTCCCACACAGATGATTCTCTGCCCCTAAATGGAGTAGCTGTGAGAAAAGTTAATTCAAACCACTTGCAAAAGTGGGGTTCTATGAAGACTCATTTCGTTGCCTTACATGAGTCCTTGTGGACCCCTTTTCTACTCTCACTGGCCTCACACCATTTGCTCCTCACCCAACTTGTCTTTTTCTATGTGTTTCCAGAAGAGGTGTGCAGGAGTTAAGGATATGTGAATTAAGCCCACAAAGGAATTTTATTCCTACTCTTTTCATGCCGCTCTGGATTATAGTATCTATAAACCACAACATCAACATCTGGGAAATAGAATTAACAGCATTGAAAAGGGCCACCAGATGTCATATAGTCCCAGCTTCTGTACCCAAGTCAGACAGTCCCTAATGATAACAAACAGTTAAACATCTCTAAGGAAGGAGCTGCTGTAACCTCCATCATACCTCCTCTATCATACCAGCTAGGATAAACTGATGGAGTGAGTGTAGTATAGGCCACATTCTCATGATCCAGATGGCTCGCTCTTCTATACTGGAATTCTCTGGTAGAGGGGAACAAGAGTGCTGATGTCTTTTCAGAGTCATGTGTGAGAAGATGCACAGTCTGGCTTGTGTGAGAGTTGTTAAGGAAGAACTGAGAGGAGCATCGATGTGGGGCAGAGAGGTTTTGCCTGGCTAAACTTCCACTCTTCCATGACATCAACGTTTGAAGACTATTTGCCCTTGCTTGCCTGCTTAACACAGTTAGCAGGCATGTGCATAGCAGAAAGGCAAAAGTTGGCCTGTTTTGTTTTGTTTTGTTTTCTGAGACAGTCTCAGTCACCCTGGATTGAGTGCCGTGGTGTTGTAGCTCACAGCAACCTCAAACTCTTGTGCTCAAGTGATCCTCTTGCCTCAGCCTCCCAAGTAGCTGGGACTAGAGGTGCCTGCCACAACACCCTGCTATTTTTAGAGATGGGGTCTTGGTTTTGCTCAGGCTGTCTCGAACTCCTAAGCTCAGGCAGTGCACCCGCCTCAGCCTCCCAGAGTACTAGGAGTAGACCCACATTTTGGTTACAGAGAACTTACTTTGGGGGGGATGATTTATTACATAAAGAAACCAAGGCTTAGATTTACCTCTTTCAATATGAAAGTACATTACCTATTTCTCAATTTTAGGGGCTGCCAATTCACTATTTCACGCCCATGCTGCTTGATCAAAGCTGTATGCTCAAGAGAATCTTTGCATTCTCCCCTCTATCCTACCTCTTACCTAGATTTTTGGGAAGATAATCTGGCCTGGAAAGAGAAGAAAATTGAGACAGAAATGTCTCAAGTGAATTTCTACCATATGATATGTGAGTCAGTAAATAAATACTTAAAATCTACCATATATTATAGTTTTAAAATAAATGTCTTATATTTCCCATGTTTTTTTAAGCCTCTTATAAGCAGTAACTGGATGAACTCCCATAGCACAAAGAACAACATTTTTAATTCATTCATTTCATCAGATAAGTCTATAAATATTGATTGAATATTAAAGAAAGACTTATTAAATGAAGGCCAGGTACACTGGCTTATGCTGATAATTCTAGCACTTTGGGAAGCCAGGACAGGAGAACTATTTGAGGTCAGGAGTTTAAGACCAGCCTGAGCAACATAGCAAGATCCCATCTCTACAAAAAAATAGACATACTGGGCAGGTATGGTGGAATGCCTGTAGTCCCAGCTACTTGGGAGGCTGAGGCAGATGATTTGAGCACAGATTTTGAAGTTGCAGTAAGCTATGAGAATGGCACTACCCTAAATCCAAGCAAAGAAGTATAACTTTATGTCTGAAAAAAAGACTTAATAAACGAAATATAAATGTATTGCATCTAATCAAATGTCTTATTCAAAAATACATTATTAAAGAGCTACTGATACTCTGGCCTATAGAACTAAAAATATATGTTCCTAGAATTAGCTACCTTAAAGCCTTTCTGGAAAACGGAAGACAATAACTATAGTTCCAGAATGTCAGCATGAAATGAATTTCCAAAGATCATCGACTCTATAACATATTTTACTAATGATGAAACTTAGTCTGACGAGGTTGGATAATTTGCCTAAGGTCACATAATATCATGGCAAGCCAGTTCCGAAACCTAAGCCTCCCGTTTGGCAGTGAAGTGCCCTTTCTCCCAAGTCACGTGGATCACCTTTCCTCTCATATTTCTAAGTGACTATACAGACTGATGAGTCTTACAAATGCAGATGACAACGTTGTGGGCTAACAATATCACAGCCAGCCTTTCTAAGGTGGGATTCTTGCCTCCTCTAAAGGCATCCACTACATAAAGGAGTATTTGTTATAAACTGCGCAAAATAATTGTGTATTCCCAAGTTACCTTCATCTGTCTCACTTTCCCTCTGAGGGCAGTCACCTTTGTCATATTTTCATTTTTTGTGTTTTTGCTTTTATTTTCCAAGATAGTATGATGATAATTCAAATGTCCGTGGAGTTCTTGGAATGCCTCAGAAACCAAGTCACTGAATTAGAGACCCCCAAATGTGTTTTTCCTGCCTCTCTCTCTTTCCTCCTCCCATTCTGCAGGTTAGTTTACAACACAGGGGATTCGTGAATCATGACTTTAGATGGAAAACATGCCGTCTCAAGGCGTATTTGGTATTTTGTGGTGGCCGCAGGGAGCAGGCGACAAACCCTGACAGAGGGAAGGACTTAAGGGAAAAGAGGCTCCACGGTAATGCTTGTGGCTCTGTTTATTTCTTAGCACGAAAGAAGAAGGAGACCACAGAAACCATAATTTGCAGGTCTCCTTTGCCAGGGATACTCCTGAAGGCAGCACATCCGTTGTGGTCTTAATCTTATGACTCGTAACTCAATTCTCTTGAAAGAACGGCCCTCAGAGCCCCATGAGGAGTGTCCCTGCCCCACCCACATCTTCCATTCTCCTCTTTTTTGTAACATGTTTTGTTGCTTCTTTTGAATATTTGTTTTTTCTGTAGCTCTTCCTCCTCTTTACTGGATCCCACAGGATCAGGACAAAATGCTTTCCATAGTGCTTAGCTCATAATCTCTTTTTCTTATTTCAATTGAAGTAACTGATATAAGATGCAATATCTGTATACAGAAATTACAGAGCTGAGGGTGAGAGAATCCTTACCAGAAACAAGTGGTTATAATATGACAAAATTTAGGCCACCTGACAACCGAAAAGAAAAAGGCGATTTCCCTAAAAATTTTGTAAAACTTGCCCTTGTCACTCCCATTCTGAAGCAAACATTGCCAATGGTTTACTAAAATCCCTATGTTCTCTCTTTTTTTTTTTTATTAAATCATAGCTGTGTACATTAATGCAATCATGGGGCATGGTGTGCTAGTTTTATACACAATTTGAAATA
The DNA here is from genome assembly GCF_000181295.1 of Otolemur garnettii. Lineage (NCBI taxonomy): Eukaryota > Metazoa > Chordata > Mammalia > Primates > Galagidae > Otolemur > Otolemur garnettii. Next base: position 10,584,490 of record NW_003852458.1, on the reverse strand, counting down.
TTTTCACCAAACTGGTTAACATAGCATATGTTCTCTTTTTCACGAGCACACGCCTGTATTTGAAAGCTTTACTTGCACGTATGAGGGGCCACGTCGTGAGTGATATGAGCCATTTTCAGTGTACTCCAAATAAACTTTGAATAGTTCCTCTGTCTTCCTTTCCCCTTCTGGCTGTTGGAGATGGAGATAACCCCACCAGTCTTGCAGTCACAGAACTGGAGAGCACTATCTTAAATAGTGTAACTCAGAAACAGAAAGTCAAATGCCACATATTCTTGCTTACAAGTGGGAGCTAAAGAATAGGTACACGTGGATATGCAGAGTGAAATAATAAATATTGGCAACACCAAAATGTGGAAGGATGAGGGGGTGGGGGATGAAAAATTATCTTTTGAGTATAATGTACACCATTTGAGTGATGGGTGCACTGAAAGCCCAGGCCTAACCTCTCACCTCTATGCAATATATCCATATAACAAAAGTGCACTTGTATCCCCTAAATCTATAAAAATAAAAAGGAATAAATCAATAAACTAGAATTTGGACTGACTTGACCTTACAGACATTTATAGAACATTCTACCAAACAACCACAAAATAGACATTCTTTTCATCACCACATGGGACATTCTCTAGACCATACATGTGGCACCAAAAAATCTCAATAAATTTTAAAAAACCAACATCGGTTCAGCTTCCATGGCTCAAGTGGCTAAGGCTCCAGCCACATACACCTAAGGTGGCGGGTTTGAATCTAGCCCGGGCCCTCCAAACAACACCGACACCTGCAACCAAAAAAAATAAATAAATAAAAAATCAACATCATATCAACTATCTTCTCAGACAACAAAAAAAAAGAAAACTGTCAATCAATACCAAAAGGGACTTTGCAAACTATACACGTATATGGCTACCAAACAACATGATCCCTAATGACAATTAAGTGAATGGATAAATTAAGACAGAAATCAAAACATTCCTTGAAACAAATAAAAATGGAAACACAACATATCAAAACCCATGAAGTAAAGCATACACAGAGCTAAGAGGGAAGTTTAGGGCACAATTTAGTAAATAGTTAACTAGTATATATTTTAAAATAGCAAAAAATAGTGAAATTAAAAATGCTAACACAAGAAAATGATAAAAGCTTGAGGTAATCCATGCCCTCAATTACCCTGATTGGATGGGTACACTGTGTATGCCTATATCAAAACATCGAAAAGGAAAAAAAAACTGTAGCCCAGACCAACTAGCCCATTAGAACCAAATCTCACACCTTAGAGGCAAAGTTCACATCAGAATCCACAACTATTATTCCCAGTCCAGGGTTCTTTTCTCTAAAAGTTTAGGGTGCAATGATTCCCCAAAGGGAACATTTCAATTAGTAGGGAAAGAGAACTCATGTATATGAATTGGGATTCTATTTGTAGCACTACCATTTTACTGTAGAAATCATTTATTTTGTAAGACTATATCTTGATTGTATGTTGCCTGTTTTGAATGCTTATACCTCAGAGGAGAACTTCTATTGACTATCAAAAGAAAACACACTACTCATCACTGATTAACATTAACAACTCATAGAAAAATTTAAAGTTACACATGTGGAACAGTAACCTCACAGGTGTAGCCAGTGTCAAGGCTTTTTGCTATGTCCCTTGTTGCTAATCAAATCCAAACCATCGGAGAGCAACACAGCAATTCCACTACACAATTTCTCAGACCAGGACTTAATTTTAAATCTATCCCCCTAAAGTCCAAGTAAAGTCTTGACACATTAAAAAACTTTGATAAATGTTTGATTAAAAATATGGGTAAACTCGCTACATTTCCCCCATAGCAGTTGGATGCTACAAATTATTGCATCACTGTCATTAGCTATGCTAAACTCTAAACTGTTCATTAATTATTCTTTGATATATACTACCTGAATTGCAAATTTTTGTCAAAAACCCAACATACACACATAAGAGTCAGAATAGCGTAGTGAGTAAAAGCATGGGCTTAAGCCAGACAGCTTGGGTTTTAATGCAAATTCTACCAGTTACCTTGTGTCCTTTATTTAACTTCCCTATGCTTTATTAGTCAAACCCTGGTGCTGCTAATAACAGAATATACCTTGGTTAGTTTGGGTACCAGCAGGAAGACAATAACGCACTGAGTGTTTGTAGGAAGTTTACCATAGAGTCTATTTACAAAGTCACAGAGGCTGGGGAATCAACAGCAAAAAGATTTTACCACCCCTAGGCCTAATATGTAAAAGGAAAACACTGTTAGTAAAATTCACAGAGAGTGACTATTGAAAAGAAACAGATAAACAAGTTCTGTGGTCTTTTGGAGAGGGATGCAGCCCACCTCCAGTGCCCCAGACAGGAGGGAATTGGGGCCATAAGTACCATGACCTCACTTTGCATCCACCTGCTGATCTCATGCTGGGAATGCCCATTGGCAAAACACAATCAGAACACCTATGGCAAACGATTCCATCCCAAAGGTTAGATTCTTTAGGCACAGTGTGAACCAGTGGAGTGTCTGCAGGGATACACAGAAAATAAGCACATCACACAGAGTTTTTGTGATGACTAAAACTGTTAATATATGTAAAGTATTCAGAGTAGGGTCTAGAATCATGAGATTGCTTGCTATTATTAATTCTTTTCAAGATAAGTTGATATGGCGTAATATGATATGGCATAATAACCTGCAAGTCACATGGCTTAATTTTGAACACCAATGTTGCTGCTTACTACAACTATGACCTTGAACGAGTTTAGTTTCTCTGCCTCTGTTTCTTCTTCTGTAAAATGGAGCGGAAAATAAAACCTTCATGGAGTCACATGATAATTAAGTGAAAAGACATGCAAAACACTCAGTGCCCAGTATATGTAAGAATGCAAAAATTTGTATTACTCTGTTTTCTCAGGAATTGACAACCTAAATAGGATTTGGGTTACTTCTGGTGCAAGAAGACCCGTAAAATAGCCCCTTTTCAGTTAAAGTAACTCCCCACTAAGGAATGTGTAGAATGCTTGTCAATATAATATTTAGTTCTATATTAACCAACAGATCAACTAAGCATGTGCATAGGTCTCCCTGAGACCAAGGGCAGAGCAAAGATGAGAGGAAAAGAGATTACGAGAAAGAGAAGATGTTGAGTTTTAGTGGCTTTATCATAAAATCTGGAAAGAAGCCATCTCAATTCTAGCACACCTCTAAATTTCAGGTGGCACTGTCGTACTTTGAATGATACTAGGTCTGGGAGAGATGAAGGTAATAATCTTTCTAGTATTGGGGGTCTCTTTAGATCTGAATCTGAATCTAGAACTAGGACATCATCATTTGTTTTTGGCTGGTTTTGTTTCCATTGTTTGTGCCAGTTTGAGAGATGACACAATGTCTTTTCAGGATGCAACGAGAAACAAGGGGAGCCTAAATGGAAAATGAAATATAATAATTGGACACTTAGCATACAAAAGGCATTGGGTGGGTTCTGTTTACTGTGTAGCACTTTATCAGAATTATTTTTCTTTTTCATTTAGTGAAGTCTCTGAACAGTAGAGACTCTAACACTCAAATACAATCTCAAAACACCTTTCTCAGAAAAATATCTCAAACTGTCAAGGTTCTTGCTAATGTTCCAGAAAGGAATTTCAGGATGTGCACACAGCCCAGTGTTAGTGACATGTTTACGGAGTGAAAGTGGACAGGCTTAGGAAAGGTCTGACGTGAGAGTACACTTCCAAAACAAGGGAGTGTGCAGACTTGAAAAGAGCAACTGAATCCAGCACTGAGTGGCTGCTGTTTTGTCTGTTGAAGTCTAAGAAGGCTGAGTGGTCAGCGTTCATTCTGTCCTTGCTCACAGTTCCCCTGATTTTCCCACAAGGGGTAGGAGGAGGGGTTAAAACCACACTGCTACTTTATTATAATTATTGTGATATAATGGGGGGAAAGTCTACCTACTCTAAGAAAATTGTTTCGTCTTTCAAGAACAGGTCTAGCACATCGTACCCCATAAATGCATTCATGTATACATGATCTATGTGTTTATGACTTAATAAAAATAAAAAAGGTCTACACAAAAATTTCTTTTTTTTTTTTTCCGGTTCACCGGCTTAGGATTTTCCAACCCCACCTTGGCTTGGTTTTTTTTATTGATTGGGGATTTTGTACAATTTGGTTAGGACCCCGATTTTATTATGTATGTATGCTTGATGATACAAGATTCTTCAGCCTGCAAGCTGCAGTGTAGGTGTGGGTGATTCAAGTTATCTGTCCTTCCCCACCCTGCACCCTCTTCCTGTGTGGCCCCACAGAACCCCTGGGATGCCCCTCCGCTGTCCTTTCTGTGAGTTAGCAGTTAGCAGAGGAATTCTGAACAAGAAGACACAGAGGCCCAGTGAATGGACAGGAGGAGACTGGAACCCCCAGAATCTGCCCATTTGAGTCAGGGGTCAAATGGAGAATGGACAGTATATAGATACGAAGAAGGAAGGGAAAGAAATTGGTATTAACTGAGTTCCAATCTTGTACAAGGATCTATCTGTATTGGATCTATTTTTTTATTTTATAACTGACAAATAAAAACTGTATTTATTCATCATATACTATATGATGTTTTGAAGTACGCATATATTGTGTTATGACTCAGTCAAGAGAATTATCAATAACATATTCATTACCTCACATGCATATCACTGCCTGTGGTGAGAACCCTTAAAATCTACTCTTAGTGATCTTCAAGAATACAATATATTGTTATTAACCATCATTATCATGATATACAATAGATGTCTTTAAGTTATTCCTATCTAACTAAAATTCTGTATTCTTTCTGTATACTATCTATACACTTTTTTCAACTAGACATAGGCCTTTCCAGATGCCAGAAATTGTATGGTGAGAGCTAGAGAGTAGGGCTTTTAATGGTGTAAGTGTGGCTCTAGTGCCATTCTGATCAGATACGTCCCTGTTGCTGGCTAAGAGTGAAAGAGGATGGCGGGAATGGGTGGGAGGGGATTGGTATTCAGAGGAGACAAAGTTACTAACGATTAGACCAACCAAACCAAACCCAAGCCGCAAGTTGCTTACCCAGGTTAGTGGAGCCTTGTCTTCAGCCCAGCATCACAGAACCCAGGAGGTTCCTATTTCCTCTTTCTTATTCTTGATACCACCAAGGAAGACTATCTGACCATTTGAAACTCAACAGCTGCATACCATTTCCAAAGGAGGAAAAAGAAGAGTCAGGTCCCCACATCTCCTGGTGTTAAAAAATTTTGAAATACATATTTTTAGTTCTTACCCAAAAAAAAGTTTAGTTCTCAAAAACACTGTTTATAATAAATCATATGTCTCTGTTTTTAAATTGTAATCAACTATAGGGTGAGAGCAGCCCTTTTATAAAAACTCTGAAATTAAAAAAACCACTTAACACTCCAACCTAATGCCTGCAGTAAATCAAATGTCTTTTTTGTTTAGATTTTAGCTGTACAGGTCCATATAAAAAAAGAGTTTTAGCACTATTTATAAGAAGAATTGTCTCTCCAAACCCATCCAACAATTTTCTCATTCTTTAGGTAAAAACGTCAGCAGGAACTTAAGTGGGGTCTAGGCAAGCTACCAGTAACTTTGTGTGCCAGACGTTATATAACAAGGTCAAATTGTAATGTACACACAAATGTACAGCAGCTTAAAAAAGCAGTTGTTCAAAAAAGTGTCCAATAAATCATTGCCAGAGGGGCTGGGAGGGCTGCAAGGGTAGCTGAGTTAAAACTCCAGCTCCGTCACTAGCACACTGTGTGACCTTGGACACACAGCTTAACCTCTGCTCCTCAGCTTCCTTGTGTACCATCTCACTGCTATTTCCAGACTAGACTCTGGAGAGAACAGTCCGTACAGCAGAGCATCCCTTTACATGCTCCCTACCGACATTTGCCTCTGGTCCTTTCTATAAATCTGGTCCAAGAAGACTAAATCCAGTGCCTGTTTTTCTCCATACAAAGCAGACTGTTCCCTGGCACTTGATTTTCCACTCTTGCTGAAAACATAAGAGACAGATAAGGGTAGCACAGATAGAAGAAAAAGTGTTGTGTTTTTAAGTCAGGAAAACTAGTTTCCAGCCCTGGCTCTGCCACTTCCTCATTTGGGAAAAGACACTTGACCTTCTATGTCTATTTCCTCATCTGTAAAAGATGAGGTTACAATATGAATTACTCATAAGTAAAACCTCATGGTCTGGTAAGTGAATAGATAAACAGACTGATGGAATCGAGGAGAAAAATTCAAAAACAGACTCAACCACCTATGGAAATCTGGTTTATGGCAAAAGTGGCATCTCAGATATCTGGAACAAGGTGGTCTCTTTACTGAAGGATATTTGGACAATTGTATAGGCATTTGGAATAAAGACACATCCATTCCTGACAACATGTACCAGAATACACTCCAAAGCAGGGGTCCTCAAACTTTTTAAACATGGGGCCAGTTCACTGTCCCTCAGACTGTTGGAGGGCTGGACTGCGGGCCCAAGGATGAGTGGGCTGCTAAGCAGGACAGGCAGCAGTGGCAAAAACACCCAGTGGGCCAGATAAATGTCGTCAGCGGGCTGCATATGGCCTGCAGGCATAGTTTGAGGACCCCTGCTCCAAAGGGAGTACTTAAGGAAAATATAGGTGATTCCTCTACAACCTGGGTGAAATGAAAAACTTTCTAAGAATGATTTAAAATCCATATACAATAAAGGAGATATTAATAAATTTGAAACTTTTGCCTATCATAATCTAAGACAAAAAACAAATGGCAAATTACAATATAGATCACAGATAAAGGACTAACCGGTCCTAATATTTAAAAAAAAAAAAAAAACTTTTAAAAGATAAGAAAATGAATCTAATAGGAAAAACAATGGGCAAAAGACTTGAACAGATAATTCAGCAAAAGAAGACATTTTTAAAGGTCCTTAAATATATAAAAATGTGTTCAAGTTCACCCATAATCAGAGACATACAAACTAAACTGCACCAAGATACTACATTTTCATCTTCAGACAGACAAAAATTCAAAATATTGACAATACATTGTGTTGGCCTGTCTGTTTAAGAAAAGCACTTAGAAGAAATTAACCCAAGTAGCAATGAGCACACTAAGGCCTTGATTTTGTTTTCTATGTACCATTCTTTACTAAAAGGAAACAACTCTTTGGATAAATGGCCAACGTCAGGGTTTTCAAAAAAAAAAAAAATATACACTATGACCCTAAAATGTCTTCTTAGGCCAAAAGAAAAAATACTAAAAAAAAAAAAAAAAGATAAGAACATACCAAAAGGACCCAGGAACCATTTTGAAGAGACTCCAACTAGTCAAATCTATAATTGAGCATGAAAAGAAATAAGGCTAATAATAAATTATAACCTACTAAATAAAATAGACATTCATGAATCAATGTTAATAATAAACAGATAAATGAATAGGATAAGAGAAAGAATTTCTCTTTATAGTAAAATTTTAGCTGATGAATGTGGAGGTGGTGGAGGAGTTTGAAAATCAGTGTCTGACAATTATCCTGGTAATGCCTGGCAAGGTAAGAATTATCAATGAATGCTGAAGTTTGATGAGAAGCAGGATAGTTTCACAGTCTCAAAATGTCTCTCAATTGACTGCCTATTATTAGAAAATTGTAATTGTGGAGAAACCAGAGCTCACCTTGGCTAGATTATCAAAATCAACATTACCAATGAGTAGTAGACAAACACAGATTCCCAGATTTGAGTGCCTGAGAAGGATGTCATCCTCATGGAGTATTCTGGCTAAGAATGCACAATTTTCTCCTAACCTGATCAGGAGGAAATAGATAAACCCACATTAACCAACATCCTATGAAATATTTGGTCCATCTTTTAAAAAATGTTAATACAGGCTCAGCGCCTGTGGCTCAAGAGGCTAAGG
>NW_003852458.1:10576134-10576474 GCF_000181295.1 Otolemur garnettii | reverse complement strand
AAGAGAATCACTTAAGCCCAGGAGTTGGATGTTGCTGTGAGCTGTGATGCCACAGCACTCTACCCAGGGCAACAGCTTGAGGCTCTGTCTCAAAAAACAAACAAAACAAAACAAAACAAAATGTAGTATTATATAAGACCAAGGAAATGTTAAAGAACAGTTTCAAATTAAAGGAAACTAAAGTATCATAGCAACTGAACATAATATGAATTTCAGACTGGATCCTATACTGAAAAGGGATAATGTTTTTTAAAAATATACATTATTGAACAGTGGGAAAGGTTGAAATATGAACTGTAAAGTATCATCTCAATGTTTAATTTCCTAAATTTGATAGCTG
>NW_003852458.1:10572095-10575827 GCF_000181295.1 Otolemur garnettii | reverse complement strand
TAGTCCCCGCTATTAGGGAGGCTGAGGCAAGAGAATCATTTGAGCTCAAGAGTTTGAGGTTGCTTTGAGCTATGACACTATGGCACTCTACCAAGAGTGACAAAGCAAGACTCTGTCTCAATTTAAAAAAATATTACAGTATGAATTTTTAAATATATGACCTATCACATGCTAGAAAGAACAGAATATCAGGTTTAAAGATAGACCTTGGTGCAAATTCCATCCTCACCAATGACTTCTGACTTTTGACTTTTGACAAGTTTTTAGAGCCTTAGTTACCTCACTTTTAAACTAGAATAAAAGAATGTGCCTTATAGCTGATTGTGAGTATAAATAGGAAAATGCATGTCTTAAAAAAGAACAGTATAGAAAATACTAAACTAGCTTCCTCTTTCCTGCCACCCTTTGTCTTCTAACTAAATGCTCATATATTTGAGAAACTCACTAACTTTTTTAGGCTGCTAAAACATAATGAAGTATATAGGAGAGTTATCAAATTAATAAAGGCAGCCTCATATAGCACACACTGGGTCAGGAAGTTCTGTATCACTTTCTTATTATTACAGGTTCACAAGGCACTGTGGCTTCAAATTTGAACTTGAACAAATTCAGGGACCCTCAGAGGAGGGAAGGATTTTCTGAAGCACTGTGTATCAAGCTAAAGTCCTAGGTTTTCCACTTGGGTGGATTTTCCCCAATGTGTTGTGTGGCAACTCAGCCAGTGATGTGTGATCCCCATCTCCTAGTCTATTACCATCTTGTGGTTTGAGGATAAAGGTAATTATTAAACCTTATAAAGTAGAAGTCCCAGATTGACTGCTTCTTTTTTTTTTTTTTTTTAGAGACAGTTTCACTTTGTCACCCTCCGTAGAGTTCTGTGGCATCACAGCTCACAGCAACTTCCAGCTCTTGGGCTTAGGTGATTCTCTCGCCTCAGCCTCCCAAGTAGCTGGGACTATAGGTGCTCGCCACAATGCATGGCTATTTTGTTGTTGTTGTTGCAGTTTGGCCAGGGCCAGGTTCAAACCTGCCACCCTGGGTATATGGGACCAGCATCCTACTCACTGAGCCACAGGTGCTGCCCTCCCAGATTGACTTCTATGCAATATTGAAATTACATGAGTGAATGTGGGAACACTATCAACTACGTAATTATAATTTCATAACAACTAGAGAAATCAAATAATTAAAGCTGGATTCCAAAGTCTTTTAAAGATCACATCTGGATGTCTTGGGATGTCACACTTACTAATGCAGGCAGTAGCCTCATAATGAAGCAAATCAATTGTGAAATGGAACCCAACATTGAAATTTAGAAAGTATATCCATTTTCCAGATGTCAGTGTGGTCATCTGGGATACTTTTGGATTCCTCTTCTAATTCACACTTGGGGATCCACTAGCCTTCCTGGATTGCTTCAGTCTCTGCCGATCCAATGGAGACTCTGAGAGAAAGTTTGTCTTTTCTTTCACTGTGGTTTCTTTCAAGTAACAATGCCAATTAGAAGAACAGGTGTAGGAAATATGTGTGCTCAGTTAATAATCTGTTATCAGGCCAGGTGCAGTGGCTCATACCTGTAGTCCTAACATTCTGGGAGCCCAAGAAAGAAAAATAGTTTGAGATCAGGAGTTTGAGACCAGCCTGAGCAAAAGCAAGACCCCATCTATACAAAAACAGAAAAAATTGCCTGGCATGATGACATTCATACCTGTAGTTCCAGCTACTTGGAAGACAAAGGCAGGGGGATCACTTGAAACTAAGAATTTGAGACTACAGTGAGCTGTGATGACACCACTGATTTCTACCTGGGGAAGCAGAATAAGACCTTGTCTCAAAAATAAATAAATAATCGGCTCAGTGCCCATAGCACAGTGGTTATGGCACCAGCCACATTACACCAAGGTTGGCCGGTTCAAACCCAGCCCAGATCAGCTAAACAACAATGACAACTGCACCAAAAAACAGCTGGGCACTGTGGGGGCTGCCTGTAGTCCCAGCTACTTGGGAGGCTGAGGCAAGAGAATCTCTTAAGCTCAAGAGTTTGAGGTTGCTATGAGTTGTGACACCATGGCACTCTCCCAAGGGCAACATAGTGAGACTCTGTCTCAAAAATAAATAAAGACATAATCTATTACCTACTAAAATTAAACCAGTTAGCAGGAAAGCAATAGGTCTTCAATATCCAAAACTTTTCCAATCATGTATGGGTTGGGTTTGTGTTCACATTTTTTTTTTTTCCAGTTTTTGGCCGGGGCTATGTTTAAACATGCCACCTCCAGCATATGAGGCTGGTGCCCTACTCCTTTGAGCCACAGGCGCTGCCCTTGTATTTACACTTTTATAAAATCACCCCCACTTCCTGCTTTACCCTCTTTTAACTCAATTCAGATGTCTTCCTTGTATTTCCTCTGGGAAGGTTATACAAGGCTATCCATCTTTAGCATAACTAGGCCAATTCTTCCAACTACTTTTTTACGTTATTGTTTTAATACAGAAAGTGGTTTGGGATCCCATTTACTTAGAAACATAGGCATCTCTGGGTGGCAGCTCTTAATAACCTTCATGCCATTTGGGGGAGGGTTCACTTATTGTATTTTTCTGCTCAAAACTTTCTAAGAGCTAGAGATAGTACTTGTATTATATCGTAAAATGCCATTTGATATTGTTTTTTCATGACCTGTACTTTTGTTTTAGCTTCTTGGCAAACATCTTTTTGTTTTGTTAAGATGATCCTGATTCTTGTGCAATTGTTTTTAACACACTATGAGGCCTGCTCTTCTATTTGACCTTACTCCCCTTCAAACAGGACTTTCCCAAGTCTTTGGTCTGTTAACACTGGGCCCTGGGTATACCAGACCCTTTGTCCAGTTGGGCCACTTAGAGAGAACAAAAATGTTTGAAATTAGGAAATGAGATTCCAGGAGCAAGTAAAAAAGACCTTGCAAGGCCAAGGTCCTTGCTGAGCATGACCTTGAATTAGATGCTCGTTGCTGTACATACTTGAATTTAGCTCAAGTAACCCATGGTAATCATATTATCAGAGATGATAATAACACAGATATGAATCCCTTCTTAACTTTCTGGAATAAGAGATCATCGTTCAAATAATGCTATACACACATACCAAAGAAATATAATACAGTAGGACCTCCATAGTTGACCATCTCCCTACATTGACCACCTCTTTAAGTTGACCTAATTATCATAGACTGGACATGCACCACATGTACATATCAGTATAGTAGGCCTAGTTCCTTATGTTGAGTACCTTGTATATTGACCAGTTTGTAACAGAGCCTCAATGTACAGAGGCTCTACTGTAGTTACAAAATTCAGAGCCCAGAGAGAAGATAATCAAAATTGAACCACCTGAAGAAAGTTATAAAGAAAACACCTTTTAAGATGCTTAATACTGAATAGCCGCTGACCCATGAAAAATACCAGATCCAAAAGAGATGCACAGAAGAAATTAAAGGAGCTTCTCAGGCTCCAAGTTTCCAACCAAGGTCAGCAAGATAAATATGTGAAATAAAATGGCTATGGAATTTTAACACTTCAATATTTCAGCTAAAATATCTTGTGCTAGAAAATGAATGATCCTGGAACAGAAAACCTCAGGCCTCTGGATTATGTGTTTGCTCCCAGCTCTGAGCAACATATTGCCAATTTACATTTTCAGATCTTTTCACTTAGTTATTTGGGATGATCATTGCTATTCATATTTTTGAACCT
>NW_003852458.1:10539994-10571660 GCF_000181295.1 Otolemur garnettii | reverse complement strand
TAGCAACTAATCGCTTCTACTCCTCTTTTCCATTGTATTTGAGAATAACAGGAATTACTAAAACTATCAGGACACAGGAAAGGATTTAGTTAAGCTCACTCCAAGAAAAACCTATTTTTAAATAGTAAAAGAGAGATTATCCCCACCCTCATGTTAATCTCATTAACATGATACTGTATGAACCACTCACCTGTTCAGGGTCTGAGAGAATCTCTCTTACCGCCTAGGTCCTGTATTTTTCCTTATGCTTTGCAGTGTCCCTGGTTAAAATCACTGTTCTTACTATGCTCACCTTCTTAACCTAGACCTCGGTACCATCTAGGATCCCCGAATGCAAATCTTCTTTCTCCATTCCACAAGGCTGCCTTAAACACGGAGTTCTGCATCTTCTCACCATGAATTTGCTCATAACTTCTGCTAAGTTTGAACCTCTGAATGCCCATCCCAAACTGCCTTCTCAAAATAAAATAAAATAAAATAAAGCCTAGTCTGGCTTAACCTCTGAGGCTCTAATCTTCGATATATACCTAAAACTCTCACTATTCACTCTACTCTGCCTTCTTCTGGCCTGACCCCTGCCTGACCTAACATTTGTTGACTGGTAACCACTAACTCCAGATGCCATCTAAACGACATCATGCAACTCTTCAGCCAGCCCTTCAGTGTAAAAAAGAAATGAGGAGAGGCCTAGAAATAGTTTTCACATCAAGCAGAATAAAGGATCCAGCTGATCCCTTCAAACATGAATTACAATTAAAGTGATTTGGGAAGAGAGTTGACTGGGAACTATTTCTTTTGGCAAACAATTCTACCCATTTGTAAAGTTGAGGGAGTGGATAATGAGTCAAGGAGAGTACCCTAGCCACATGTGTAGAAATACACTGGGTAGAGTTGGGTTTTCATTGTCATTGCATTAGAAGGAGTAGCTTTCACAAGAAAAATGTTAATCCTTGTAGGGAATTGGCATCACATAAGCGCCAAATATTTTACCTTCATAGGTACTTTAAGATAGTTTTTAAATCTTGATACATTCTCCCATGGTTTTCTTCATTCTAATCTTAACATCAAAGGTGAAATTCCTGAATGTGTAATACTTAGGTCTATACATTAAGTTTTCAGTAATACCCCTATACGACATCTCTAAATCATTTCTGTCTTGGAGTTCACTTCTGGTCATCTGCTGTGTGAACAGTGAAATACGCAGTGTTTTTACAAATGGTACAATATTCTAGTGGAAGATATAATGTCTGGGCCCCTCATTCTGTCTGTCTCTGGTTTGTGTCAAGCTGACACTGTGTAGGTCAGTTCACTCATCCTTAGCACATTGTTTAAATATACAGCAAAAGCAATATTCATGGAGTGGTATAAATATCAGACTCCCAAATTACAACAGTTTTATTTTGATACCTCTGTCTTCTACAGAGCTGGTGGAGATTTCAGTGTTTCGATGGCTTGATATTTAAACAGACCAAAAGCAATGCTCTGACACGGATGACACAAAAGTAAAATATGAAGAGAGACATTGTTGCTTTTTTTTTTTTTTTAAATTCTCCTTTTCAAGCACCAAGTTGTTTTGCAACTTTGGGAGAGAGGAAAATTCTGGTGAACATATCAATCATTCTAAGGGGTAAAGACCTGTTCTATAAAACACTTCTGTTTTAAAACCCTTTCTCCATCCCCATTGAGGAAGTCAAGGGGATAAAAAGAATAGATGTTTGTGTCAGCAACACCAGACTACATTTATCCCTGATGCAACAAAACAGAATTAAACCTCCCATGTAGAGCAAAATGATTGAAATGGTGTGATTGTTGTGCTAACATCACACATAGGTGAGTCAGTACAACCAGAAAGTCATATGTATTATTAATCACCAGTCTCACAGATAAGAATGATTTCATAACTATTTTGATTTCCCTGCAATCTGATTTTGCTGCTATTTTAAAAGTAGGCAGTCGAGTCTCGGGACTGCTGTGAAAGAGGATAACATAATCTTCCTTTTTAGCCCTAACCGATAGCTCAGTTACATGCGTGACCTAGCTCAGAATTAGAGAATCATTTGTGAAGACTCCTCTGTTAAATATTTATCAAAAATAACCTTCCAAATCTAGAAAGAATAAAATATTTCCTTACACCATGAGAATTTCTAAAATGAGTACCTGAAGCACTGTTTCAAAATTGTTTTAACATTAATCGTTGTGCAGAAATAAAAGGTAGATTTCATTTGGAGAGAAATATAGGAAAATTCAAAATGAATGTATACCTCAGTATTTTCGTTTTATTTCATCATTAGCACTAAATAATTGTCCCCTCTCTCCTAATGGTTCAAAGAAAAATGCTAACATGAATATAAATAAACAAGCTCAACTGAAACAAGGCACCTTAAAATAATTTTTCTTTTGAGCGGAATGCATAGTGTAGCTTAGCAAATACTTCCAGCAGATGAAGAGCTTCCTGCCAAGAAAGACACCAACAGATAGTCAATAACAAGGTAACATTGAGTCATAGACCAAAACTTTAGCTGAAAGCTTCAAAGACCCAAAGAATTACTAGTGAATAACACTTAAACCCATTGATATGAGAAGAATTTTGAGTATTTTTCAAATGCAGATGCCTGTAGAATAATGAATTCAGCGAATACTTGACTTTTATTGAGAACTTTTTCAGAGAAAACCCACCTCCTGGTGTCTGTTCAACAGTAAAATTTATTGAAATTCAGTTGTTGTCAAGTGGGACTCCCTTTCCTCTGCTTTTCATAATTGTGAGCAAACACTAAACACAACACTTTCCTGATGCGTAAGCCAAAGCCCCAGATGCCTGCCCGGATTCTATCCTTTCCAATCGGCTTTGACGTCTTCAGTTCCTTTCATAGGAAATGAACATCAGCCTCCCATGCGCTTCACCTCCTCGGTGGTGTCCCGCCTGCAAGACCATTGCCAGAAAGACCATTTGGGGGTCTTACCTGACACAGCTGTGTAATTGAAATGCAGCTCTACAGGTGTTTGGCAGATGAACTAAGACAGACGCCTCTGCAATTTCCATTTTCATTCTATAACACCCCTTCCCCCCATGCTTAACTCATTTTTTCCTTTTTTCTTATTGAATTTAAGGGAATGTTAAAATAGTTAATCAAGGGAAACCACATTATAATTTCTGCCATTTACTGAAATCTGCCAAGCTGATGTATTTTTTTCATTATTTTGAGACCCATTCCACATTCTGGCAAGGGCCTACTCCCGTCTGACGTAATGAGCTGTGGCATCACTCACAGAAGGATGAAATATTTGCCCAACAGCCGATTGATTCCCTGACAGATATAACCCGTGTACCACATAAAATGTGACCTGGGCCTCAAGCTATAGCTTTCAGAACAGCCAGAAGAAATAGTTACATTTTTGCTCCTTATACCCTAACTAACTCTGATACAATTTCCTTGTGCTTGGTGGCAGGCAATTCTAGAAGGGAATGGATTATTTGTCCCTCAGTGGGAATTTTCAAAGCCACAGGATAATAGTTTCAAAGAAAGGAAGGAGGAATGATGAAATACAACAAGGCTGTTTCCCTTTCAAGGAGAAAAACTACAGCTTATTCCAAGTGGGTGGTCCAATTATTACAAATGAATATTTATTTTTTATTTGTTTATTGAATTTAAAGCATCTTCAAAAGAAATTTATGATACAACAAGATACAATAACTTTAAGACACATAAGAAAAAAATGAAGGGAAGGAGAATGAGAGGGAGACAGAATTCAGTAAATAAAATTCCTGGTGATTCCTTTGTCTTGCTTAAGGTGTGTCACAGATTATTACTATTCTTATTAATTAGCTATAAATTAATAAATCCACAAGTCACAAAACCACGGCTTATAGCATGAGGCTGTAGGACTGAAGAGCTCTGAGAGTTGTTTTTGGATATAAAGATTGGTGTCACAAACAGACAGATTTATTTTACAGCGGAGGGAAAGATTCATATGCTATGACCGAGATGCTCTGATAGAGTCCCCAGGGGCCTAAATTTTAAAATGAACTTGAAGGAATAGTTTTATTGTGAGTTTTTATTTATCTTTTGGAGACTATGCCTTGAAAATTTCCCACACGTAGAAGTATTCGTGATTGGCATCCTGAAAGCTGATATCCTAGCTCTTTGTGCCACTGACAGATGGGCAGTGCATGATCTGATAACACTCATAATCTGGACCAGCTCTCTGATGACTGCCTGGGAGCAGTCTCTTGCACACCTCTGGAAGAAGATCTACCATGGGATTAAGCAGTAGAAGAAAATTGCTCTCTTTGCCACATGAGCTGTTAATACTCCACTATGGTTTTGAATGATTTATTACCACGTACAATGTACTATGGAGCTGGCACCCAGGAAACCAACTCTCTAGTCACAGAACTATTCTATTCCAGAATTCTGTGCATGACGCGACAGGGTGATTTTTCAAAATCACTAGCAAATGGCTTTAACTTTTCTCCCAAGTGGCAGAGTTGAGAATTGCCCTGGCTCTTTCCCCATCGCTGCTTTCTCTGTTGCCAAACTGGACATGGAGGTAGAAAACTGGACAGAAAGAGAAGTTCAACTGACTTAAAATGCCTCTTGCATCTTTTTATGCTACTTTTTCCTTCAATGACAACAACACAGAGAAAACCTTAGCTCTTTCTAGACTAGCCAAAACACTGGCAACAATTACCACTTGTGTTAGAAATTTCACCTTCAGGCGAGGTAATTTGTGCTGGCCTTTTCCTTGGCACCAGTGTGGTGCAACGTGGTCATGCTCAACTAACATTAACAAGCTGAGAAGTGTCCGTGGAAGCATCAGGTTTTATTTCACAGGGTAAAACTGAGATTTCCAAAACTTCTTCAAGATTGGTTTCAGTTCAAACACAGAAGATGGCCACTTTCTCCTTGCCGTGAATGAAACACCCTGGTCATTGGAAGGTTAAGAAGAGTGAAACTGTAACTCCAGAGCCTCCCAATTTCATTCCAGAGGCCTCATTGGCTTATAAAGGGCCAGACTAACAATCTACCTATGAGCTCTTTCAGTCCCACCCAGATTCACTCACCTGTTCCCTACATCCATAGAAATAACATCGTTCTAGCCAAAACTAATCATAACGCCAATAATAACAGTAGCAGTTTCTATTTACAGAAGCCCTGCCATATATGCCTGATGCTGTCCTAGACATTTTATTATGTATGTTCTTTCATTTGGTCCTCACAATAGATTTATGAAATTGATGTTATAACTCTCATTTGACTAACGAGGAAACCACAAGTCAGAGAAGTCATTTGTCAAGTTAACCTAACTAACAAGTACTTAGGTATAAAAATTTAAGTGTGAGGCTACTGACAGGTATTTCAGCTCCACAGAGAAATATGCCACATAAACTTTACATCGTTTGAGACTTCTGAAAAATTGTTCTCACGCTGTTTATTGACCGACCATGAAATTGTTAGAAAATATGGTCAATTAAGCCTGGAAGTCCTCGTGGACAGCATGAGGTCTGCCTCCAGTCCAGACTCACCATGTCTGTGAGTCTGTCCCAAGTTGCTTTTTCTTAAACTGCACCAATAAAATAATGGCCAGCCAAGTGTCAGCAACCTTCAGGTCTTCCTAGAAATGTGGGATCCTTAAGGCACAATCCAAGTCATTGTTCAGTCATAATTCACTCAGTTATTCAGACGAACTTAAACTCCTGAAAACACCTTATGTGATTCAAGGAATCCAGCAAAACTCTATCCAACTGAAGGCTTAACAAAATGCCTACAACTAATCCAGTTCATTGGGAGCTGGTTTTGAGGGGGGTCAAAGCTTACACACAAGGGAAAACAGAACATGTGTGAGCGCAGCTGAATCTTTCCTCTCAAAGCAGGGCTGGAAAACTCATGTAAATACACAAATACACTGAGCTGTATTGTGAAAGGAGCCATTTGTTTTACTAACACAAGTCAGTATGGTGCAAGATTTTTCTTGGCAAATAAACAGAACACAATGGAAAAATTTGTAAACAATGGAGTTCTCTGGCAATTTTTTAAAAACTGAATGAACAGCCTTTCCAAAAAGGTTAAAGGAAAAAAAAAAAAAGAACTCTTTCTTTTCCCCTATTTCCCATGAGAGATTTCTCACATATAATCATTTCAAAAGTTAAAGCAGATGAAGAAATATGGCTCCATGATCAGCAGAGCATGTTAAAAGGACTGTAGGTCACCAGCGAACTAACCTGCCAAACATCCAACATGAGGAGCTGTGCGGGCCAAGCCGTAGTAGCCAGAATAAGTCTCTGGGTGATGGTCACATGCCAGAGTTCAGGAGGTGAAGAAACTGCTGCTCTTCCTTTGAGTACAGTCATCGTCACAGTGACGGAGGTTCCCATACAGGCATTGCTTTAATTACCAAATGTTACTATAGAGAACAAATGTTCTTGCTTAAACCCAGATTTCATAGGAAGTATGTTGGCTGAAGGTCAAAAATATAGAGGAAAAGAGATCCCCCCACCAAAAAGGTACACCACATTGGCTTAAGAAACTGAGCCTCTTGTGGCCATACATCTGTCCTGAGCAGACCCCAGCCAAATAGGTAAAGTCGCTCTTTAACTTGTACCTCCCTCTTTCTACTTGATTCTTCAGAATGGTTAAACACACACACACACACATCACTCCAAGGTCAGTGCCTACCGCTTTCACTGTTTAATTGTCTCAGAAAAGCATGTATATCATACATGTGCTAAAGCTTCAAAGACTGTGAACTAGATCTCTTCTTATATCACTTTAATGGAAAATTTTGTAAATTTCATCATATAAAATTGTATAAAACTACATATTAAAGATACACAGTGGAGTTTGGTACCTGACTCCGTTTCCTCCTCTCTAATAAACCTTAATTACTGTGGCTTAAGGAATAACTCTCGTCCGATTCTAGCTCCTCTTTCCTGACTCACGCTAAGGCTTATTCCACCAGGTTTGTCCTGGGATGTGTCCTTCTCACTGTAGGGTTTCTGCCAACAAAGTTCAAAGATGCTGCTTAGGCATTTAATGGCCCTCTGCTCTCAACCAAGTAGCCAATCTCAGCAATCTGTTAACAATCTGTGTATTTCATTTCATAGCCTTCAGCATGTTCATGCATTCCTATGTAATATATTAATATATGTGTAAATACCTCATTTGATATATATACTAATACAAAAGTTGGAAATTTTCTTTTTTTCAAAATTGAACGATGTGCCTATATACATATATTTTTTCTCACTTAAGAGTATATCCCAGACATCCTTTCCAACGTTAATTTATGTCATCCCTTTAGATGATTATATAATAATCATCTATGGTAAGGATTTTCCAGATGCAGTCAGCCATTTCTCTGCTTACGGGGGTTCACTTGGTTTCCTTTTTCCACTTAAAACAATACTATCCAGTTGAAAGCAAAGCCCCAGTGGAGATCTATCTAAAAGTTTCATCTGCATAGGTAAGGGTTCAGGAGGCCTACCCCAAACAGAACCCCCTGGAGGGATTCTCCATACACACCCTCTATTCCTTTGTCCCTCTTATGATCTGGTGTCACCGTACAAACTGTACAGTCGTCCCCATCTCATCTGTCTGCTTCCTCTCTTGCCCTTCTGCCTTCCCTTCTTCACGGAGCAGCCAATGAATTCTTAAAATAATAAATCGTTTTTTATCACCTTAGAACCTTCCAGCAGCTTCCATTTGCACAGAGAATATAGTCACAGCCAACCAAGCCCAAAGTGATCTGATCCCGGGCCACATAAGCAACCTTCTTTCCTGACACCCCCACACACTCCCCCTCTCCCCATATTCCTCCCTTGCTATTCCTCAACTGCACCAGCTCCCGGCCTTTCTACCTGCTGTTTTTTCCCACCTGAACCCTCCTCACTTGGCTCCCTCCTTCATTTGATTCAAGCCTCTGTTTAAATTTCCTCTCTGCACAGAAATCTTTGATTGTCTGGTTCAAAATTGCCTCTAACCTTGGTATATTTGCCTTTGAATTATTGATCTCTACCAAAAAATTGGTGTTATTAAATGATGTGTTTGTTTTCCTTCATGCTTTATTCTTCACAGTTTCCCAGTCCCTAGAACAGTGACTAACATGAGTAGGTGCTAAATAAATATCTGTTGAATAAACG
This sequence comes from Otolemur garnettii, assembly GCF_000181295.1. Taxonomy (NCBI): domain Eukaryota; kingdom Metazoa; phylum Chordata; class Mammalia; order Primates; family Galagidae; genus Otolemur; species Otolemur garnettii. The sequence goes on along the minus strand of NW_003852458.1, from coordinate 10,563,523 downwards.
AACAAATGTAATCCCGAAAAAGTGTTAAAAGGGGGGCATTAGGCATAGATTAAAGCATATGCAGATTTCGAGTCCTTTAGGAGCAGCTTCCTTGGAGGCATTTTGCCTGGATTGGCTCCAACATGCTCCTCATTTTGCATTAGTACTTTAGATTGCTAAATCTCATCACAGTCATAGACAGTTAAAATTTTCTATGAAAGCAGACAATTGTGTCATAGCCCTGCAAATTTATTATCCCATTTGTTCTATTGCACACAGTTGCCTGAGTTTCTATTTAATTTTACTCGTTGGTGTAAAGAGTAAAAAATTGGGGGAAACTAATGACAACACTGGAAAAGGAAACACAGGAGAGAAAAATACCCCGACATCTGAGGGGTGTTCTGTTTCACTTTGGGGTGTAGCATCAAAAAGAGTTCTAGGAAAATGGATGCTGAATTGTATTGAATTGTTTCTCATTTTCCTGGAGGTTCAAAATACTGTAACTGGGAAGACCAGCCCACCCTCACTATCTCCTGCTTAAAATATATACTTTGGTTATAGATCTGAGCTTCAGTCAATAGAGCTAGTTAGCTCTGAATGAGCAGTCTAGGAAATAAGAGGAGGTGGTTGAAGATTCCATTAAGCATAATGGGAGTAGAAAGAGTTTAACTTTTTTAATAAACAGCATATCTCCTGATTAGTCATGATCAGACTATTGTTTGTGTTCCTTGGGCTTTTCTCAAAGGGCAACAAGTTGATCTGATTGCCTCTATCTCAAGCTTTGTGGGATCGACTATTAATACTGGGCAAACTCAGCGAAATGTTCCAGCAGACAGAAGGAGGTATGTTCACCAAGAGGGTTGAGCGACCTGAGATTCATGTGAGAAGTCAGCCTGTGAATCCCTCCACCAACGCTATGTTGAATGTAGTAGAGCCACTGGTTTGCTCTCTCTTTTTTACCCCTATGTCTTCAGCCTTAATTTCAACTGAATCAAGATACTGATGGAGACATTAAAGTGAGGTACATATCTTTTCTTCTTAAATTATCACAGAATTATAATAACTTACTATTTAACAAACTGTGCTCTATGCATTTTAAAATACTATCTCATTTAATCCTCACATCAGCCCTATGAGGTCAGAGCTATAACCAATTGGGTAATTAATTTATCTAAGTCACATAACTAGAGATTTGAACCCTAGCAGTGTGACTTTAAGATCCATGTTTATCATCCGTGAGTGCCCCACCCATCACCCATGGGCCCACAAGCCCCATGCTGAGTTTCTGAAGGCTTTTTTTTTTTTTTTTTTTGCTTATCGATGGTGTCAGATTTCATAAAATGTATATACATAGACCTCTTTTTTTTTTTTTGCTTATCAGTTTTTGTTAGTGTTTGTGTATTTAATGTGTGGCCCAAGAAAATTCTAACTCTGGCAATGTGTGGCAGAGAAAAAAACGGTTGGACACTGCTGTGTAACCGTAAGGATGCTGCCTAGATAGCACTTGTAGCTGACAGTACGAGAAGGAAAGCAAAATCCTATCTGAGAAGGGGCGCTGAAAAGGGGGCTTCAGAAGGGGTGGGAGGAAAACCTGGCCCACTAAACTAAAAAGTCCGAACGGTTCTTAAAAATGTAGCTATAAAGTAACCGAGGTAACCAATAACCGATAGAAAAAGACAACCAGTGACCAATAGGAAAGAGCAATACTACCCCGGGACACAGAGAGGCCAAGACACGCAGCCAATGAAAAGATTTATACCCCTGCAGGCCTAGTCTCTGTATCTCTCACCTTTTCTCCTCTATAAGAGCAACACACCTCCAACCCTCTTTGGAAATGCTCTACACTTTGTCTTTGTTTTTCATAAATAAAAAAAAAAAAAAAACCTCTGTTATACTGAAACTTGTGCAGGTTGATTGTGTTTTCTGTCTACACTGCCTGTGCTGCTCTGATTTTATTTGTTTCCATTAATTTTTACTTTCAATTACTGCCATGCCTCAAACTTTCTAGCTCAGCCAAGTAGGCAAACCAGGTCAACAGGGTCAGGGGAACTAAGGACCCTCCCCAGTCCCTAACATTATATATAACTTTTTTTTTAATTAAAAGATCTATTTGTGAAAATTGTCTATAAAAAATGAAATAGCAGGCTTGGCGCCTGTGGCTCAAGTGGCTAAGGCACCAGCCACATACACCTAAGGTGGCGGGATCGAATCCAGCCCAGGCCCGCTAAACAGCAATGACGGCTGCAACCAAAAAAATAGCCGGGCCTTGTGGTGGGCACCTGTGGTCCCAGCTACTTGGGAGGTGGAGGCAGGAGACTCGCTTGAGCCCAGGAGTTGGAAGTTGCTGTGAACTGTGATGCCACAGCACTCTCCTCAGGGTGACAGCTTGAGGATTTGTCTCAAAAAAAAAAAAAAATGAAATAGCAACAAAAGAAAATGGCTATTTTCTGCTTTAAATGATACCTACCACTTTATGAGAAAAGTTTTTATTTGAAGAAAAAATGGGTAAAATATTAATGCTTAAGGTCCTGGATTTAGGTCATAATTTAATGTCATAATTATTTGCCTATGATAGATTCACTTACATTGTTAATTTAAAAACCTGTTCGAGAAAGTGGTTCTATTTTATAGGAACACTCAATTATAAGCCTTCTTATCTATGGTTAATTCCTATAGGATTTCACTTACCCTGATTCATCCAAACAAAATTAGTCTAGATTTGTATTGTATATATATTTGATTGTATGTAATTAGGAATATATGAGCTCAATTTTTCTATTACATCTAATATTGTTTTATAGTAATTTTTCTTAGTGTTCTGTTCTATAGAGAATTTGTTTTATGTAATGTAATATTGAAGCAGAAATGAGAAAAAAGACTGTATGCTTTGAGGGAAAAAAGTTACAGAAAAATTGTTTATAAAATATATGAACTAACAATGATGAGTTGAAGAATGTTACCTCACTAGTTTGCATTTTATAGTTTCTCTCATCCTTCATTCCAAAAGGGAAAACTTTCTCACAGATTAGTGAATAGTCTAGACAATCTGAGATAGAGTAAAAGCCCAGATTTTCCACTAACTTAAGAAATCAATAAATATTTTTTGCTTTGCACTGTCAAAATAGCAATAATACAAAGCACAATTTTAAATTAGGTTAGAACTGTCTAAAACCTATGTGATAAAAATTATAAAATCCTATAAAACTTGCATACAACAAATGGAAAGATATCATGTTCATGATGAGAATTCCATTTTCTATAAATGTCATTTCTCTCTACAGTTATGGATAAATTTGATAAAATTCAAATAAAAATAAGTCTGAGGAACTTTTTTTCAGAAGTTAGACAAGCTAGTTATGAAGTTTTTCAAAAAAAAAAGACAAGTCACAACAGTAAGCAAAAATTGAAAAACAATCAGTGACCAAAAAAAAAAAGCTACTAAGACTCTTTAAGAACTATGCAAAATTAAAAGACTTAAATTATGAAATATAAAATATAAATTGTTTAGGAGAAGGTAAAAGTGTGAAGTTTTTTTGTATGCAACAGAAGTTATTCCAGCTTAAAATAGTCAATATTTTATGTGAGACTCAAAGTAGACACAAAGCAAAAATAGACAGCAGATTCACAAACAATGGGAAGAGAAGGGAACCAAAAGTCAGGGCTACAGAAAGTTATCAAATCACAAAAGTAGACAAGAAAAAAGGAGGAACAACCGGGAAAAAAATAACAAAATGGCAGCTGTGAGTCCTTAACGTGTACCTATCAATCAATAATAATGACCTTGTGTATAAAATAATTTTCTAATCAAAAGACATAAAGTGGCTGAATAGATTTTTAAAAATCCAAGAATGACTTTTCCACAAGTGACCCCCTTTAGCTTTAAGGACATACATAGACTGAAAGAGAAGGGGTGAAAAAAAGATATTTCATGCAAATGGTAAACAAAAAAGGGCACACGTGGCAATATTTGTATCAGATAATATATATTTCAAATCAAACACTGTCACAGAAGAAAAAAGAAAGTCATTGTCTAATGATAAAGGGCTCATTTCATCAAGAGGACACAATTATAAATATATATGCACCAAATACTGGAGCACTTGAATATACGAAGCAAGTATTTTGAATAAGGGAGAGTAGATAGCAATACAATAATAGTAGGGGACATCAATGCCCCCACTCTGAACAATGGATAGATCAATTAGACAGAAAATTAATAAGAGAATACTGACTTTAAATTACACTTTGGATAAAATGGACTTAACAGACATATATAGAATGTTCCATTTCACAGCAACAGAATACACATTTTTCTCCAGCATATATGGAATATACTTCATGGTAGCCTGTAGGGTGGGCCACCAAACAGTTTCTTTTTTGTTCTTTTTCTTTTAACTGATATATATTGACATATTTATGAATGATAAACTAAATATTTACATATTTATGGGCTACATGTGAGCTTTTGTTACAGTTATAGAATGTGTAATGATTATGTCAGTGTATCTGAGGTGCCCATCACTCTGAGTATTTATCATTTCTATGTATTGGGAACGATTATAGTTCTGCCTACTAAGTACTTTGAAATATATAACACATTGTTGTAAACTAAAGTCCTCTATTCTGCTGTCAATTATGGGACTTACACCTCTTATCTAACATGTTTGTATCCACTAAACTATCTCTCATCATTCCCCCTCTTACCCCAAGCTCTAGAATCTATCATTCTATCCTCCACCTTTATGAGATCACATTTCTTAAGCTCCCATATTTGCCTGACAATGTGCAATATTTATCTTTCAATACCTGGGGTTATTTCTTTTCTTTTTTTTTTTTTAGACAAGAGTCTCTGTCACTCTGTCACCCTGGGTAGAGTGCTGCAGCACTATCATACCTCACAGCAAACTAAACTCCTAGGCTCAACTGATCCTTCTGCCTGTGCTTCCCAAGTAGCTGGGATTACAGGCACCTGCCACAACCTGGCTAGTTTTTCTATTTTTAGTAGAGATAGGGTCTCATTCTTGCTCAGGCTGGTCTTAAACTCCTGAGCTCAGGCAATTCACCTGCCTCAGCCTCCCAGAGTCCTAAGATTACAGGCGAGACCCACCACACCCAGCCAGTGCCTGGGTTATTTCACTTAACACAATGACCTCTAGTTCCAACCATGTGACTGAAAATTGATTGATTCATTTTTATGGCTGAATAGTATTCCACTGTGTGTGTATGTGCTATTGCCCTAAATTCTTTTGTCCATAGATAGACACTTAGACTGATTCCAGATCTTTCTATTGTGAGTAGTATTGTGGTGAACATATGAATGCAAGCATCCCTTTCACATACTGATTTCTTTTCCTTTGTATACATACCCAGTGGTGGGATGGCTGGGTCATATGATAGTTCCATTTTTTGAGAAATCTCCATACTGTTTTCCATAATGGCTGTACTAATTAACAGTCACCCCAACAGTGTGAATTCACATCATCTATAGCATCTGTTACTTTTTGTCTTTTTACTAACTAGGATAAAATAATATCTCACGATTTTGTTTGTATTTCCCTGGTGGGTGGTGGTGGTGAGCATTTTTTCAACATCTAACAACTACTTTATGTCTTCTTATGAGAATTGTCTATTTACATCCTTTGCCCACTTTTTAATGGGACTATTTGGGTTTTTTCCTTTTAAGTTCCATAGATGTTCCAAATATGAGTCCACTTGTTGGATTAATAATTTGCAAATACTTTTCTCTTGTATAAAAGGTTGTCTATTCATCCTGTTGATTGCTTCCCTTTCTGCCCAGAAGTTTTATATGATCCTATTTGTCTATTTTAATTTTAATTGTCTGTGTTTTTGAGGTCTTAACAATAAAATGTTTGCCTAGATTAATGTTCCAAAGTGTTTTTCCCACGTTTCCTTTTAATGATTCTATAGTTTCAGGTCTTACATTTATGTGTTTAATCCATCTTAAGTAGACTTTTGTATATGGTGAGAGATAGGGATCTAGTTTAATTCTTTTGAATATAGATATCCAATTTTCTCTGCACCAAGACTATCTTGTATTGTTTTTTAAATTACTTTATATTTCATTGAGCTTCTTTTGAATCAAAAATTTTAATTCTTTTCATGGGATTTCATTAGTTTCTTTTTGATTGGTATCTGTTTCTGGAAAACTATTGTGTTTCTTTGGAGGTGTCTTATTTCCTTGCTTTTTATGCTTCCTGAGTCCTTATATTGATGTCCACACATCTGGTATATCAGATTCTTCTTCTAACTTTTTAAAATTTGTTTTTGTAGGGGAGACTTTTTTTCTGAGGATGAATCTGTGTTGTTGATTGGTTGGGAAGACTTTAGGTTTGATTTGAGGTACATGCAATAGTGTATTCTCTGTATAATTTCTTGGGCTATAAATAGCATCTGCAGTATCTAAGATTTCCTCCATGATTAGAGTGAAATTATTAGTGGAGAGTCTGTTGCAAGTTTTCTCAGGACAGGGATGCCAGGTGGGCCAGTCTTCAGACCCCAGTGCTGGCAGATGTGGGTGAATATGCCTATGCTTGGGTTCCAGAGTGGTGTAAACTAAAATCAGTGTCATCAGGTCCAAGCTGGGCAACACTTGAGCCTCTAGGTAGCTTACTTAGATCTCAGAAGTGTCATCCATGGGCCAGGATGAGCAGATGAGTTCTTAGGCACCTGGGCAGGCAGTGTGGCATAGGCTACGGCAGCAGCCGCAGCAGCAATATGACCTTCTGGTTCTGAGCCATATGCACTGGTGCTGTCAGTGGCTGCAATGGGCTGGGTAGGCTAGTCTCCAGGCCTATCCAGGTTGGATAGGCTCAACCTCAGACCTCCATGAGAAATGTTCAAATACCAACAGTTTTGGTATTTGAATACCAACAGACTGACTGGACAATCCCCTGGCCCCCAAGACTGTGTACATGGGGTGGAGGGGGAGAATCCAGGCCAGCAGGTTTGTTTGTAGGCCTCCCAGGGGTGTATAGAGCACTGCCAATGGTAGGCAGGGGTGGGTCCACTATCAGGTCATTGGCCAAATGCTTGGCTGAAAGGCAGCAATAGCCACATTGCTTGCTCCACCACTAGGGATGTGATGCTGCCTTCAGTGATGGCAGCCACACTGACAGATGGAGAACACACACACGCACATGCCCCTAGCACCTCACCCCTGGCAGCACTCATACCTCTGCCTTGGGTGTGGCAGCCCATGATCACTCATGCCTAAGGTCTGGGGTCAATAGCCAGCTCTTCTCTTGCACCTTACTCTAAGCACTGATGAGCTCCAGGACAGTGCCCAGTCTGTTGGGTCAGAGTTCTAAAATAATGCTTTGCTAAGATCTAGCTGCTTAGATCTTAGAGAATGTGAACAACCTCACATGCACTTCCTCCCTAGAGCTGTGCCTTTATGCAATCTTCTAGCAGCCTCCTAGATTAGTTTCAGGGCATATGAGGGTCAAAAGGCTCTCCTGTGGTGAGGTTTGCAGAAGTCCATGGTGAGAATGTGGACCACAGAGCTACCGTTTCTCACTTATCCTTTTCCTGCACTGGGATGCCTCTTTCAGCTCCATGAGTGACAATAGACTACCTCACTTTTATCTCCATCCTTACTTTAGGCATTGCCTGTCACTTTCATGTTGAATCTCAGTTTTCTATTTTGAATGATTTATTCAAAGTGTGATTCTATACTTAATGTTTTGGCTTCTCTTAGTGAGTAAAATATGCCCCTGGTCAATGATTTTGAAGCCTCCTCTTTAGCTATATTCCTTACATGCCCTGTGACATTGGGCAAACTATTCATCTACCCTGTGCCTAGCTTTTCTCAATGAAAAATCTACATGAAGTCTCTATTTCAAAAGCTTTGTGAAAATCAAAATGAGTCTTAGCAAATTCAAGAAGATTAAAATCATGCTGAATATCATTTCCAACTACAATGGTATCAAATAGAAATCAGTAGCAAAAAATAAATTGGAAAATTCACAATATGCGAAAATTAAACAACACACTTCTGAACATCTATGTACCAAGGAAAAAATCAAAAGGAAAATTGAAAAATATCTTGACATAAATAACAATAGAAATACAACTTACTAAAATATATAAGACATAGCAAAAGAAGATCAAAGAGAAAACTTAAGAGCAATAAATGTCTACATTGAAAAAGGAGAAAGATCTCAAATAAATAGCCTAACGTTATGCCTCAAGTAATGAAGAGAGAACAAATTAAACCCAAAGGCAAGCAGAAGGAAGGAAATAATTATTAGAACACGAGTAAATCAAATAGAGAATAGAAATATCATAGAAAATGTGAATAAAACTAAGAGTTCATCTTTTGAAAAAATACACAAAATCAACAACCCCTAGCTAAACTAAGAAAAAAAGAGAGAAAATTCAAATAAATAAAATCAATATTGAAAGTGGAGACATCACAACAAATGCCTCACAAATAAACCAATCCTAAGGGACCATTATAAACATTTGTATGTCAACAAATTGAATAATTGAAAAGAAATGGATAAATTTGCAGAAAAGTACAACCTACCAAGATTGAACAGGAAAGAAGTATAAAGCCTGAAGGCTAATAACAAATAAAAAGACTAAATAAGTATATGAAAACCTCCTGACAATGAAAAGCCCATTCTCAGATGATTTCACCACTGAATTCTCCCATTCAAAGAATTAATACTAATACTTCCTAAACTCTTCCAAAGAATAAAACTAGAGGGGACACTTAACAAACACATTTTATGAGGCAGGCATTACCTTGATATTTAAGCCAAACAAAAGCATGCAAAAAACTATAAGGAGGAAAAAGAATAATATCCAAATGTCTACCGAATCCCTCCTTTCCACATTAAAGTTCCACACCAAAAAAGGAAAGAAAACTACAAGCCAATATCACTAATGAACACTAACGAAAAAAATTCTCAATAAAATATTAGCAAATTACAGTCAACAATATTTAAAAGACTATATATCATGACAAACTGGAATTTATCCCTGACACGAAAACCTAGCTCAACATTAGCAAATCAGTCAATGTGATACATCATATTAACAGAATAGAAGAGAAAAACCACATGATCAACTCAATTGATGCAAAAAAAAAAAGTATTAAACAAAATGCAACATCTTTTCTTGATAAAATTTCTCAATGGTTTAAGTATAGAAGAAATGTTCCACAAATAATAAAGGCCATTTATTAAAAACCTACAGCTAACATAATAAATGGAAAAATCTGAATGTCTTTCCACTAAGATCTGATACAAGGCAGGAATGCCCACTCTTGCCATGTCCACTCAGTATAGTAAAAACAATCACATAAGAAAAAGAAGTAAAAAGCATCCAGATTAGAAAGGAAAAGTATTCCATACTCAAAAAAAAAACTGTTAGAACTAATAAGTGAATTCACTAAAGTTGCAGAGTACAAAGCTCAGTAGTATTTCTATATACAAATAACTAAAAAAGGAAATGGAGAAAACAATTCCATTTATGACAGAATCGAAAAATAAAACACACAGAAATAAATTTAAACAAGGTGGTAAAAGATGTATATACTGAGAACTATAAAACATTGATGAAAGAAATTAAAAACACAAATAAATGGAAGATATTCCATGCTCATAGATCAGAAAAATGAATACTGCTACTTCTGTTCATACTACCCAAAGCAATAAATAGATTTAATGCAAATCTTATCAAAATTACAAACATCATTCTCTACAGAAACAACAATCCTAAAATTTGTACAAAGTCAAAAAAGACCCAAAACAGCCAAAGAAATTCTGAAAAAGAAAAACAAAGTTGGAAGTATCATGCTTCCTGATTTTAAATTACATTCCAAAGCTGTAATAATCAAAATAGTATGGTATCAGCATTTAAAAAGACACATAGACCAGCAGAACAGAATAAAGATGGCACCAGCCACCTGGTCATGTTCACACTGCACTGGTTGTTTCGTCAGATTAATGACATTAAGGAAAGGGGGAGGGTGGAGAAGAGGAAAACCTGTTGCATATTAAAGAAGATTTGAGATAAACCAACTAAATAAAAATATTATTCCTATTTAAATGCTACGTCTAATAAACCAACTGCAAATAACACTTCTTAGAAAAGTGGGAAAACTTTAAATGGCCTAAAGTTTTAAATAATATTGAAGAATTAGTGTTATTTTTGTTAGGTATAACAATAGTACTGTGGTTACATTTTTACGCCCTTCTCTGTTGGCAATACCTACTGAAGTATTTATAGATAAAAATGATATTTTTATTTATATATGAATAATTTATAAATAAATTTCTTAGGGGGATGACAAGCCAGCCAAAGGACAGTGGAAGACATGAAATAAAATTGAAAAGTTGCTAACAATTTTTGAAACTGAGGAACTTATATAAGTTCAGTATACTAATTACTTTTTCATGGATGTTTGAAAATTTCCATAATAAAAAGATATTTTTAATTTTTAGTCAAGGTCAGATGTAACATAATCATTCCCCAGCAATTCTATCCCAAACCTATGCAAACTAACCTTCCCTGATAATTGATATAATTACATGATGCTTTGTTCACCTTTCAGCCTCTTTACTCATTGAGTATCTCAATTCCACACTGCCCCCAGGGCCAAGAAAATACGGGATTGGATAGGTCCTAAAAAATAATAGACTACATGTATCAATTGGTTTCACAGCTAGTGACACCACAAAAGCATTTGATGTGAGGCCCACTCTCATTTAAGGTAATGTTGGGTTTACTTACATCAGATGAGACATGTATGTAGGTTATTATGAAAGTCTTAAGACAGACTGTGTTACAATCCATTATTTCACTCCAAGAAACACAGTTGACAGCATCCTTTCTGATTCACCATGCAATTTTCACCTTACTCAGCTTATTGATGTTGCTGGGAGGGCTTCATTCATTTCCATCTGTGCAGATTTTATGGTTGTTTATTTTTGTGTATCTCAAAACATTCATTATAACCCACATATTTGTCCGGACCCTTCATGTAGATATTCCAAAAAATAATATTTAGATGTCAAAGCTGAATTTAAATAAAATGAGATTTTCCAAGATTCATAATCTGCACTTGCAACCCCTTTCTGGCACCACTGTTTTTCCTAGATACCACATTAGATCTAATCCTAGGGATAGAACAAGAAGGATCTTATTAGAAATATAATATCCAGGACAGGAAATGTGAGAGTTTGCAGTCCTCTGATGCTTCAAGGCTACTAGGTTGAATGTGCAAACAGCAGCACTGCACATGATTGCCCCAAAATGTTAAATCTCTTTTAAAAAATTTGGTGCTATTGAAAAAAAGAAAACTGTGATCCAAAGATCAGCCATGAGAACATTATTATGCCACCTTAAATGACAAAAATAAACTTCTGAAAAAATACCGTAAAATCATAGAAAGCACACAGATTTTTGAGTCAGACAAACCCACTAGCAAATATCACTTTGATTTCTTGCACAGGTGAGTCTCCCATGGGCAGGATGCTTAACTCATTTGAATTTCATTTTCCTCATTTGTCAAGGGGACATGAAAATGCCTATTTGACAAGTCTTTTGTAATAATTAAAGGAAATTTTACACATACACACACAGAAGTACTTAGTAAAACACATAAGCCCTAAATAAACAGTAGCTGTGATAGTTACATGAATTAGAGTGATGAAATGTTCTATCCAATTAAGCTGAGAGGCCCTAATACTACTTTGCTACAAAACTAGAAGAAAGACATTCAACAAACCATTCTAAGACTATTTCCCATGCATACCAAAGCATGAACACTTTATGGACCATTTATCAATGCTGAATATGTCTCCTTGACCAGTGGGAACTTTCTCAATTTGGATGCCCTTTATCTCTTTTGCCTGTTTGCTCTGGTCGGGATTTCTAGGACTATGTTGAAGACAGGTGGTAAAAGTGGCATCCTTGTCTAGTTCCAGTTCTCAATGGGAATGCCTCCAACTTTTCCCCATTCAGTATATTTGCTGTGGGTTTGTCCTATTCAGCTTTTATAAATTGGAGGCGTGTTTTTTCTATGCCTATTTTGTTTAGGGTTTTTGTCATCTAGAGGTGCTGAATTTGACTGAATACTTCTTCTGCATCTATTAAGATGCTCTCAGACCACAGTGGACTAAAACTAGAAAGCAGTTCCAAGAGTAACTCCCAAAACGACAGAAATTCATGGAAATTAAAGAACCTGCTATTAAATGGTCTTCAAGTCAATGACAAAATCAAGATGGAAATCAAAAACAATTTGAATTGAATGACAATGATGATACAGCTACCAAAATCTCTCAGATACAGCAAATGCAGTGCTGAGAGGAAAGTTTTTGAAGCACTAAATGCCCCACATCAAAAAGACAGATCACACATGCACACTCTTATGCCACACCTCAAGAAACTAGAAAAACAAGAACCAAACAAAAAGCTAGAAGACATGAAATAACCAATATCAGAGCAGCACTAAATGAAATGGAAACCAAAAAAGGATAAATGAAATTAAAAAATTGATTCTTTAAGAATCATGACGGCACACTCACCAAGTTGATTTGCCAAGGTGCCTAAAGAACTACAGGTAGAATTGATTGAGCTCTCACAGATGACATTCGAAAGTCAGTATTTGATGCTAAGAGAGATCCAATTGAAATATGAAAAAAATGCAGTAGACTATACATACTTATGGCAACATGCCTTAAAAAATGCTTCCTTGCTTTTCAATCACTTACTGCTGGGAATCTACATTCTCCAAATCAAGACATTAACCGAAATCAAGACATTAACCCAAATCAAGACACGCTGAAGGTCACAGATAACATTCTCACCTTGAGAATCAACTGAAACTGCGGACCTCCCTGCTATAACCAAATATTCAAATGCCTTCCAACATAAAGAACATATGACCAAATCATTAAAAAGTTAGTCAACTTTAAAAGTAACAAAGAGTTTTCATTTTTGGAAATTACTGAATACATAGTAATTAGATTTATATAAAATACGGTAAATTTTTAAGTGTGTCTAATGGAAGCTTCTTGAGTGTGGCCTTATTTGATCTTGGCTAAACAAGGCCTTCCACATAAAAAGGCTCCCACCCAAGGTGGTGCCTGTGGCTCAGAAGGGTAGAGTGCCAGCCCCGTATACCAAAGGTGGCAGGTTCAAACCCAGCCCTGGCCAAAAACTTCAGAAAAAAAAGAGAAGGCTCCCACCCCTGGTCAGGGCATGACTCCTACAGCTGCTCCCACTCGCTTCCATTTCTCTTTACTGAGTCAATGTCATTATTTCTTTCTTGTTGAAACACTTCCTTTCCTTGGCTTATTAGGCACCACTCTCTCTGTTCTTTTTCTACTTCAGGGGCTGCATATTCAGTCTCCTTGGCTGGTTTTTGCTTATTTTCCAAAACTTTCAATGTGATAGTAGTAAGACCTCCTCTGCTTTCCGTCTATCCTCACTTTTAGGTTAGCTCAAGTCTAGAAATTTCATCTATATTCTCATGACCTCCAATTTCAATTTGTCCCCTGAACTCTTGTCTCACATATAATGTAGGGAGTCAGAGCTTTATAGAGGAGAAGAAGAAGAAGGGTGGCCCAGGATAAGACTCCCAGTCCAAGCAGAATAAGGAGAAGATCCATGTGGAAGAGAAATTCAGCATGAGATATCAGAGCTACTGGTATCTAGTAGGCAGTGTGTTCTTAACATCCTATCATACACAGGACAGCCCTTTACACCAAGATTTATTTGGACCAAAATATTGAGGGTCCTGAGGTTGTGAAACCCTGACTTTGAATAATACCTAGTTTATAATATGCAGTGAATAAATGTTATCCAGAAGAAAGAGGGGGGAGAGGAACAAGAGAAAGAGGAAGAGGGTGGCGCCTGTGGCTCAAAGGAGTAGGGCGCTGGCCCCATATGCCAGAGGTGGCAGGTTCAAACCCAGCCCTGGCCAGAAACTGCAAAAAAAAAAGAGAGAGAGAGAGAGAGAAAGAGGAAGATAAGGAGAAGAGAAGTGGAGGGAAGGAGGAGGCTGGGGAATGAGTACACGAAGGAGAAGAGATCATTGCAGCTGCTTTCTGCTGAGTATCAAGACATCACGACCTGCTGTCATTGGCCGTACCTCCTAATTTCAGCCCCCACCTGCCCTTCTACATATTTGGTTGGTCTTAGTGTGACTACATAAGAATTACAAATTGGCGGGCCCTAGAAGAAAAGACAAACACCTGACCAGATGAAGTTTTATAAAATAGGGCGGTGAGTGCCAAGCCTCCTATAACTCTATCACATGGCCACTATCTCTTATCCCACAATTATCTCCGGCCTGAGAGCCATAAATGGCAAGATCCAATTACCAGGCATGAGGGCTGGCAGTTTATTCAGCCCACTAGCCTTTAAAGATTGACTCGTATAACTCAGGTCTAATGTACCACAGCCCACTAAACAGGTCTGTATTATAAAACCTAAGAAGCCAAAAGACCTCTAAAGATCCTATAATCCAATCGGGAGACAAAGTGAAGAATGGCTGGGGACAAGACCAGAGGATACCCTATGAGTATATAGGATCAGTGATATTACAGCCTTCCTCAGACTAAGCTTTGGCTAACCACACTTTGACAAAACAAAATACAGAAGCAAGCTTCTGCCAGCAAAGGCTTGAGCCACAAACCAAAGAGCAATCTGCATGTATACATGATGTGGAAAGAACTGCTTGTCAGATGTTGGTTTTTCTCAGCCACAGGCTCATATGTAGTGGTATCATCTTTAAATTATGAAGGACAGTTTGATTTTTTAACTACCCAGGCATGCAGGGAAGCAGTGAAGGATAATACCCTCTGTTGACAAGTTAATGTCTCAGCAGGAAAGACCAATTAGGAAATGTGTCATTTAGGGTACTGCCTATACTTCCAGAATCAACTCAGTGTTTTTGTTTGAACTGACATCTCAAGAGAACAACTAAATGCTGGGGCTCTGGAGGCAGACAGAACTGTATTTCAGTATTAGCTCTGCCATTCTCTGATTGTGTGATCTAGGAAAAGTTTCTTAACTTCTCCTGACCCCAGTTTTTTCCACTCTAGAATGGGGATGGTAATAATGGCTAGCTTGTGGAGTTGCGTTGCAGATTAAGTGTAATAGTTCAAGTAGAATAACAACCCCTATACCCAGCTCAGAATAAGCCCTGGGTAAATACTGGTTGCCTTGTGGTCCATTGGTGTCCATCAAAGAAATTATATATTTTATTTTCATATATCATCTGCTATATTTGAGAGCAAAAGACACAGGTCCTGTCAACCACATCACACATTCGTAACTATAAATTGGGGTGCAGGAGTCCACATATTCTAAATATAGAACTATAAGCAAAAACTGTAACTCATGAATTTGTGCATGATTATTCCCAGAGCTGGACATAGCATTTCTTACAGTTCTGATACATCTCTTCAAATATTTGTCTTTCTACATTCATGTTGCCACCATTTGGGGAAAAAAACATATTTCTTTCGAATAATTTCTCCTTTGCGTACTTTTATTTCTCTGCCATGATACTGGGCAACCACTGTCAGGACCCCATCAGTGACAGAAGTTCCACTGGGAGAGGTGTACCATCAGTCAGTGCAGCAGCTCAGTCTCGGGAACCGAAATGTGAAAACAAACCCATTTCTCCCTGGAATTCTGAAGCCAAGCTATCCAAAGTCCACCACTAGAAAATAACTGCCTATAATGAAGGAAATACTTAGTAAAACATTGCCAATGTCACATATAGAAGAAAGTAATAACAGGTTAGGATACCAGAATGAGAGAAAGGAAGGAAAGAAGCATGAACTTAATTAACTGGTATTTCCACTGATGGTTTTGTGACTTGGGGATACATCAGTCTTCTTTAATAAGTGAAACATGAAAAATGTCACGATTACTAACATTTTGAGTGCCTACTATGTACCAGGCACACTGTTCCAAGTGTTTAACTTGATGTTAACTTAGAATAATCTTATGAGGTGGAAATTATGACACCTTCATTTTGTAAGATAAGGAAAGAGAAGATTGGGGAGATGAAGTACCAAGATTACACAGACAGTAACTGGCAGAGCTGGGGTTCAAATTCAAGCAGAGACTTGGTCAGAGACTTTCCTTTTAACCTCTACACATCAATGTTCTGCGTGAAAATAAAGGAATGCCGTCTATGAGATGGCATTAGAAATTGAGCCAACAACCCATTTCACAAAATAACATTAGATAATGAAGCTTTGCTCTCATCGTGGTAACGATTTAAAGGATTTGGCTTCCAGCCAAAGATTAATCTTGTATTTTAAGGAGAGTAAAAATAATCTTTTAATTCACTCGGTTTGGACAGTTTAGCCCACAAAACATTCAGAATTTGGTGGTTGTAATGGGATACAGTTTTTACTTCCAATAGTTTAACATTTTTACCAGAAAGGAAGATGAGGGTTTCTCCAAATAGTTTAACTTAACTATGAAAGGCTGTCTTAAATTGTTCTAATTTTTCATTGTCTTAGTCTATTTAATTCACAAATTTCTTGTTTCCTCTTCAGTGAATAAAGTTTATTTAAACTCAGTCTTTCCTCTCATTGGCTCACAAGCACCATCTAGTGAAGAAACATAGTAATTACAGAACAGTTGCTGATGGGGATCCCCATTTGTTGTTAATTTGTGTTAACTAAGCCAACACCATTTTATCATTATTCTAAAACAGAATGAGATTTGTTAAATGCATATGCTATGTATAAGGCTAAAAATATGCATTTCAATGTTTGCTGTTGTTTTGAGTTTGCAGAAATGGAGAATTAGCCTGCTTTGTATTTCTAACCCCTACTGGCCTTTCTACTGCTAATGACTATGACCTCTTGGACATTTAAGTGTTATGTGTCATAATACCAATATCCCAGAATGCATTTTGGAAACTGGTTGTTCTCTGTCAGCTCATGCTTCACTCCTTCACTTCTCCATTTCAGTTATCACATTATATGGTTTTATTTTGTTAATATATCCACCTAATCATTTGTTGAGAACAACCTCTGCCCTCAAGAAACTCACAGTGCAGAATTAGATGTGAGGAAAATAATATATTACAGCAAAGGGCACATCTTAGTCTACAGAAGAAGCTCTCTTAGTCAATCTCTACCTAACCAACTCACCAGAGCAACTAAATCTCTCCATATGTCTGTAAAATACATTGATTCATGCCATTTCACACTGAATGCTTAGGGCTGGAAAGCTACTCTGAAATATTCATGGACTTCTCTGCCTACTGGCTTAGCTATATGCTTAACAAGAAGCAACGAGGTTTTCTTCCAAAATGTCCATACTACAATGTTAATGACATAATTTAATTAAATAAAACATCAGCCAATGGAATATAAGTTTAAGAATTGGTGGTCAAGTGAGATTGAAATGAAACAACTATGAGACACAAAGGGAAATCATAAAAACCTACATTCAACTTGCCTAAGGTGTTTTTAGGGTTTTGTTGTAATTATTTAAACACCTGGAAAACTTAACTTATGCTGACTGGTATATTTAATGCAAGAAAAACAATGCACAGCAATTCTAGCTTCTCAAACTTTAAAATTAAGTGAACAAAAGATGATGAAAGGATTTATAACCAAGAACTCCATCAAAAAGCGGCACAAAGATTCAAGGTGGCCAGAAAGTTCGTGTGCCATTTAAAATCACATGGGAACTTTAGGGCCATCCTGTATAGCAGTATCAAAGAGAGCAAAAGCACAGAATGAAGTTATAATTCTGGAAAAATAAGAATAACAAATTAGGCTGTTAGAAATATTATTTAGAGCAAAATGAGAGCATGAGAGGTGCACATCTTTGGACTTTGGTAAATGATGTCATAATAAGAAGAAGCAAAGAGAAAGTTGATCTCAAATCCTGTTTTCTTTTGTTTGCTATAAAAGAGGGTGAACCTTAGCTGGAAAGGGACTGCAAAAAAGACCTCCTACTTCCTCATTTGGGCCTGCAAATTCCAAATGTTATTCCAGAACATGCCTTGAGATTATGGAGTCTGTGGTCAGCCGTCTTTGAGGAATGAAGACAAATAGGAAAGGCATAACAAGACTGATATTGGGCAAATGTGTTCAGGACCAAAATGGCAAGAAGCAGACATTGCAAATGACGGACTGGAAATATACTGATCATCCCACCTATGTTTCAGAATAAGTATTAAAATCTCATACAGTGATAACCTAAAAAGGGCACCGTGTCAAGAGAATGTGAATCAGAATTAGTTCATAGGAAGTAATTCCTCCCAGAATTAACTCATTTCTGTTTTTGTATGTTTATTAGGTTAGTCAGTTTCCTTTCCTGTGTATTTTTAGAAGATGTCTGACAAAGCCTCTAAAGATATTTTTCTGGACAAAAAGTGAAGAAATGTGAGTTTACTGTATTTATTGCTGTTTGTACCTCAATTGTCCTGATTAGCAGATCAAAGCCAGCCTTGGAAGAGTCTGAAGCACATGTTGTTCAGTTTCATCCTAAGCCCTGAAAAATGAGGAAATCTTTTTTCCCTCAATGAATTCAAGGAGAAAATTGATGCCATACTTGCAGGTTACACAAAAATAGAAGAAACAGTCAACTCATTAGATGGCAGATTCAGGAACCTAATCTCCAAGGATAAAAAATGGGTCCAAATGAATCAGTTTAAAAAAAAAAGTGGATGTGTAAATGGGAGAAAAATGGATTACAGTATCAGGAGTATGTATGGAAAATAAGTTAAGGTTTTTAGTGAAGTTCAATATAATAAAATGAAATGTCAAAAGAGTTCATGTGTCTGTAGACTATATTATTATAGTTAAAGAATGAATAGTCTAGAGAGGAGATGTTTTTCACAGTGGCTAGTCATTGGTGTCAAATGTTACAGAAATGTCAAAAAATGCATTCTGAGATTTACGTTTGATAAGGAGGTTATCGTTGACTTTCAAGAATGACTTCAATTAAGCAATAAGGTAGGGGTAAGCTCACATTCTCTTTGGGAAGCAAACAGAATGTGAGCAAAAGTAAACTACCCATTTGAGGGCTTTGATTGGTACAAGGAAGAAAATAAAGTGGAGAGGAAAAACTAAGATTGGATTATTGTTAAGTTCTCCTGTTTTAAGGAAATATTGATAATTTTATGCAATTTAGGGCAAATAAAACTATAATTAAAGCCCACAAGCTATATACTTAGTATTTATAGATTATTATCCGGCTTCAGTTATGCTCTGCCTCTAATAATCAGTAATTCCTCACTTTATTTTAATTTTATAAATCTTATGAATAAGCTCTTCATAAAGACTAACTCTAGGTGATATAGAGGAATTATAATATGATTTAGCAGAATTATTTGGTTATTAAAAAAAAAGAAAGGAGTCTAAACTATGAGCAACAGAAGACAGAAAGATAATTTCCATGAGAAAGAAAAAACACAAGAATAGTCCAGCAAGGGAGAGAGGAGAGGAGAGGGCAGGGCAATTGGCATGACCTCATCTAATGTGCACAATATGAGGGCGCTCAACATGCCACCTGGGTGAAGGGTTCAACTACAACTTGAATTTTACCTTACAATTGAAAACAATGTAACATAAACATGTGTACCCTCCTATTAATCTGAAATTAAAAAAAGAAACTCCATCAGCTCTACTGTAAATAAACAACTGCTATAGAGAACATGGACAAGCATGAGACAAAGAGGGTCAGAAGAAGAAAATGAATACGACAAATAACAAAAAAGAAGAGGACCAGAAAGAGGAGGACAGACACCCTGCCTGGTCCTATTACCAGGCTAGACCCCAAGCTTCATGATTTTATAGTAAGAAAGGACTTCATTCCAGAACCACAATGTGGTTCTGTAGTGGAATTATTTGTAGCTTGCTGGGTGGATGTGTATGCTTACGTACATAATAAGGTTTACAGTGATACCATTAAAGAAAGAAAAGGAAGGGGAAAGAGGAACAGGAAAGAAAGGAAAAAGGGAAAAGTTAAGAGCAGCCTGCACTTAAAAATGAGTAGTTCTCAAGAGGGCCTCTACCTAACAAATACAAATATTGTAACCTAGCTGTTTGTACCTTCACATTAATCTGAAATAAAAAATAGTAAATAAAATAAATAAAAATTAAAAGGAATGTTCCAATCCTAGGAGTGGATCTCAGAATCCTTCTCATGGCACCAAACCAAATCAACTGATTCTGTATTTCTAAAAGGTGAAGAAATCTTTCTGAAAACTTGAGCCTGCCAAACACATGCACGAAATTCAGCAAATGTCAAACTGTTACATTACACGGTATTTCTTTGCTTCCTTGTTTAGTATCCTGGAGAGTTCACAAATTACAAGTAGTTCCCAACTTACCAAGAAGTTGTTTTCTAAAAGTTTATTGGAAGCTCGGTTCTATGACAGCATAGACTTGTGATTCAGCATGAAGCTGGACAGCACAGGTTCACATCCTGACCCCCACACTTAATAACTGAGCTTCCACATCTGTAAAATGGGATGACCACTCACAGGGTTGGTCTGTTGTGATCGATGCATTATTAGATTTTAAAGTCTTCAGAATAGTGGCTGTTACTCAGTGCTCAACACAAACAAATGTTGGCTATTATTATAACTAACAGCCTTATAGAAGGAGAAACAAGAAGATAATAGGGCTGTAGCTGTGGGGAAAAGAACAGAAGGGAAATACCATGTCACCAGAGATTTGATCTTGTATAGGCATTCCTCATTTATCATGCTTTGCAGGTATTGTGCTTTTTACAAGTTGAGGATCTAGGCAACCCTGCATAGAACAAGTCTGTCTGTGCCGTTTTCTGAACAGCATGTGTTCACTCCACGTTTCTGCATCACATTTTGGTCATTGTCTCAATATTCCAAACTCTGCCACTATTATTATATCTGTTATGGTGACCTGTGATCAGTGATCTTTGATGTTGCTGTTATAATTGTTTGGGGGCACCTCAAATTGTGCCCATATGAGACAGTGAACTTGATCAATAAATGCTGTATGTGTCCTGACTGCTCCACCAACCAGCCGTTCCCACGGGTCTCTCTCCCTCTCTTTGGGCCCCCTTATTCCCTGAGATACAGTAATATTGAAATTAGGCCAGTTGACAACCCTAAATGGCCTCTAAGTGTTCAAGTAGGAAGAAAGTGTCATAAATGTCTCACTTTCAATTAAAAGCTAGAAATGATGAAGCTAAGTGAGGAAAGCATTTTGAAGGCCAGATAGGCCAAAAGCTAGGTCTCTTATGCCAAACGGTGAGCCAAGTTGCGAATGCAAAGGAAAAGTTCTTGAAGGAAATTAAAAGTGTTACTTCAGCCAACACGCAATTGATAAGAAAGCAAAACAGCCCTATTGCTGATATGCAGAAAGTTTGAGTGCTTTGGATGGCAGATCAAACCAGCCACAACATTCCCTTCAGCCAAGCCTAATCCAGGGCAAGGCCCTAACTCTGTTCAATTCTATGAAGGCTGAGTGAGGCGAAGAAACCACAGAAGAAAAGTTGGAAGCTAGCAGAGTTTGGTTCACGAGGTTTTTAGGAAAGAACTCATCTCCAGAACATAAAAGTCCAAGGTGAAGCAGCAAGTGCTGACACAGAAGCTACGAGTTATCTAGAAGATCTAGCTAAGATCACTGACGAAGGTGGCTACTGTAAACAACAGATTCTTAACGTAGACAAAACTGCCTTCTATTGGACTTTTAGAGTGAGAGAGGAGTTGATACCTGGATTCAAATCTTCAGAGGACAGGCAGAATTTCTTATTAGGGGCTAATGTAGCTAGTTAGTAGCCTTAAGTTGAAATCAATACTAGTTTACCATTCTGAAAATCCTAGGGCCCCTAAATCGTGCTAAATCTACTCTGCCTGTACTCTAGTAATGCAACAAAGCCTATCAGGGCTTTTTCTTTTCTGCTGTACATTGGAAAAATAAGAGTTGTCTTGAGCCACATGGTAAATACACAAACACTAACACAAGCTGATGAGCCATAAAAGGGTCCAGGCACACTTTTCACAGTATCGGACACCACAGATAAGCAGGACAGTTCTCAAATAATCTGCATGCAGCCCATGAGCCACAGGTTGGACACCCCTGGGCAATAGCACATCTATTTACAGCATGATTTTCTGAATATGTTAAACCTACTGTTTCAACCTATTGCTCAGAAAAGAAAGATTTCTTTCAAATATGACTGCTCATTGATGGTGTACCTGGTCACCCAAAAGCTCTGACAGAGATGTAAAGGAAATGAATGTTACTTCATGCCTGCTAATACAACAGCCATTCCACAGCCTATGGGTCAGGGAGTTGTTTTGACTTTCAAGTCTTTGTCTTAAAGAGATAAATTTATAAGACAGTGACTGGCATAGATAGTGATTTCCCTGATGGAGCTAGGGAGGCTGAGGCAAGAGAATTGCTTAAGGCCAGGAGTTTGAGGTTGCTGTGAGCTATGATGCCACAGCACTCTACCACGGGTGACAAATGAGGACTCTGTCTCAAGAAAAAAAAAAAATCCTTTCCTTTCTGGAAAGGATTCTCCAGTATAGATGTCACCAAGAATATTTGCGATTCATAGGAGGAGGTCAAAATATCAACTTTAACAGAAATTTGGAAGAACTTGTTTCCAATTCTCAAGGATAACTTGAGAAGTTCAAGACTTCAGTGGAAGAAGTAACAGCAGATGTTGTGGAAAGAGCCAGAAATCCAGAACTAGAACCAGAGCCTGAACACGTGACGGTGACGGAAGTGTTGCAACCTTCTGACAACACTTGAACAGAGGAACTGTTGCTTCTGTGAATGAGCAAAGAAAGCAGCTTCTTAAGGGGGACTCCACGCCTGGTGACAATGCTGTGAACACTGCTGAAATGACAACAAAGAATTCAGAATGTTACATAAGCTACACTGATGAAGGAGTGACAGAGATGGAGTGGACTGTAATTTTGAAAGAAATTCTGCTATGAATAACATGCTATCACATAGCATCACATGCAACAGAGAAATTGTTCATGGAAGAAAAAATCAATTGATGCTGCAAACTTAATTGTCTTATTTAAGAAATTGCCACAACTGCCTTCAGACCTCCCACCCTAATCAGCTTATCAGCCATCAACATTAAGGCAAGACTTTCTACCCAGAAAAAAGATTTTTTAGCAATAAAGTATTTTTGATTAAGATATATTTATTCTTATTTTATGCTACAGCACATTTAATAAATTACTATATAGTGTAAGCATGTTCTTTATATGCACTAGAAAACCAAAACATTTGTGTGACTTATATTGTGATTTTTGCTTTATTGTGGCAGTCTAAAACCATATCCTCAATATTTCCAAGGTCTGCTTGTATCATATATACCTCTCTATATGCGTGGAAGGAGACTTTGCTTTGGTATATCTCCCAAAATGTTTAGCAAAACACATTTAAATTCCACATATCCTGCTAAATTTAAGAACAAAACAACACTCACACACAACTAACCTTTAAAAGTCAGTGATTAGGCCAGGCACATTGGCTCACGCTAATCACAGCACTTTATGAGGCCAAGATGGGAGAA
>NW_003852458.1:10522610-10538866 GCF_000181295.1 Otolemur garnettii | reverse complement strand
CTATTCTTGCTCAACGCATGCAGAGTCAAAATAGTAATAGTAAAATAAAATCTAAAGCGCCATCATCACTTCCTTTTTTCTGCTTATATTCGTAAACCCACTGTAAAAAATTTTTTGTTCAAATTCATTATTACAGACTTTAATGAAGATAAATCTGAGAACTGCAATGGATAGTAAAGCATTGTAGTTCTTCCTTAATAAGTCTAAAATGATTTAATTGTAAAAGAAAGGGAAGCTTTTAAGTATTACTGCATGGAAAAAGCAAGAATAATGTTTATGGCATTCCAGTGATGTTTTTACAATGCATGTTATTAGTTTGCTTCCTCTGGGAATGATTCTGTTCATCTAGAGCTAGAGTGGAGGGAGCATTGGAAGGGAGCCCATACTGGTCTAATAAGTCTTAATTTCAGCATAGCACTCTCAGCTTTTATTTCCCCTCTTGAAACATGGAGCTTTTAGAAGACCAATTGCCTGCTTTTGTGCCTCCAGGCGTAAACCATCAGGTTCAGGCACCAGAATTTCTGAAGTTAGAAGGTAAGAGAGAATTCACTTATTCACAATTTCAGTTCATTCATTCACTAATTCATTTAACAAATACTGACTATGTTCTATAGGTCAGGGTTTATGCACAGTATCAGGAATATTACAGTGGGCAAAATATATAAGACCTCGGTCCCCGTGGAGCTTATAGTTCCAGGGAATGTAAATAAAAGAAGGGTGAATTGCCACTTCAGTAAGTGCTCCAAGAGGGGATGAGAACCTATAACGGGAGAATTGACTTGATCAGAGGGGTCAGGGACTGCTTCCCTAAGAAAGTATTGATGGAGTCATGAGCTGAAGGAAGAGCAGGAGTTTAACTGGATAGAGGAACAGGGGGAGAGCCTGGCAGGTAGAAGGCAGTGTGTGGACAAGCCCTCTGGCAAGCGAGGTCCTGGTGTGTGAGGACCTGGCATGCAGTTCCTCTCACTTAGCCATCTCCTAGGAAAGCAAACTAATCCTGGCTCAACGGTACATGACAAAGAACATATGCATCCAGGGGCATTGAAGTTGCAAGTACCAGGACAGGCTAATAAGAAAGATAATCTGACTGGAACGATCACCTATATGGTCTGTCTAACAAGGGTACAAGTGAACTTTTTTAGAACTAGGGTATAAATATTGTAACACAATAACTAAGTAAATGACACAAAGTCTATGTTAACCAGTTTGATGAAAATATTTCAAATTGTATATGAAAACACTACACTGTACCCCATGTTTGTATTAATGTATACAGCTATCATTTAAAAAAAAAAAGAAAGAAAGAAAGATAATCTGGGCTAAGCAGGTCCTGCCTGTGTCTCTACTCATACTGCCTAAGGACCCACCATCCATCCTTCCACGGGAAGGAGGCAGTGGAGACAGTAGGAAGGAAACTAAGGAAGGAGTTTAAAAAGGAATAGTCAGAGCTA
Source organism: Otolemur garnettii (assembly GCF_000181295.1). Taxonomy (NCBI): domain Eukaryota; kingdom Metazoa; phylum Chordata; class Mammalia; order Primates; family Galagidae; genus Otolemur; species Otolemur garnettii. The sequence continues at coordinate 10,537,415 of NW_003852458.1, read as the reverse complement.
ACTGAATGGATACTTGGGTTTTGGTTTTGGTCTTTAAGAAAGAAAAAAATAGATTGCTGTGAAGACTCTTGTACCTTCAGTCTTCCATTACTCAGAAGTGTGTCTTCCAGGAATTCTGGCAGGTGCAGTGGGTGGGTTTCTTGATCCATGTTATGTTGGCTCAAGCAGCTGCCTTCAGTGATATGTCCAAGATGTCGCTGAATCCCCTGAGGCTTTCTTCATGTTTCCTCTTGGGATTCAGCCCCAGTTTCTTTCCAACATAGCAGCTGGCTCCCAAGAAGGAGCTTTCCCAAAGAGACAATCCCAGATGCACATCTTACCCCTCAAATCTCAGTTTGCACGTCACTCACTAACGTCCTGTGAACCAAAGCAAGCCATGTGGTCAAGCCCAAAGTTTAAAAAGGATTAATTCACATTTCCAGGAATAAGTGCTCTTGGGACTTCCAGAAACGATGCCAGCACTCAGTATTGCCAAAGAGTCACTAAAAACATTTAGCTTCCTTATATCTGTAAATATTCTCCACACACACACCCCTACCCTCTGATACAAGAAATATAGATTTTTACAAGTGTTGACATTCCTTCAGTCTTAAACTGTCCCCTTTGGAAAAAGCAATCATTTATATGGAAGAATCATTAACTATTTTCATCATTCAATCCACTTGTAAAAAGGAGGTGAAATATGAATCACCTAATTTTTACATTTGTTAGAAGTGCTTGAAAGTATTAAATGAAATGTTTTGATTACTGGTAATGCCGATGATTTATGCCAGCCCAATTCTTCACCACCATTAATAACCACAAAGTAGCTACATCAGCATTCACCATGTATCGTGAGGGAACCGTAGCAATTCAGGTTCAGCCAGAAAGGAGGACCATGAAGAGTGATAGTAAATTAGGGATGTACACGGAATTAGCCTTCCCACATTGTAGGCGCGGTGAAGAAGGCTATGGAATGCTCTTAGCTCTGTTTCTGGTGGTAGAACAGAAGTGACAATATGTGGTCAGGGCTGCCAGCTTGACACAAATTCGAAAGAGTGAGGACAATCAAAACTTTTGTCTGTCACCCAGCAACACAGAAGCTGGCACCCTGCACCATGCCGCTGTACTCCATGCATGTGCCTTTTGCAGGATGTAGAGAAGCTGAAGAAAGAACACCCCCCCCCCCCAGGAACCAGAGAAGCTGTGGTCTCAGCTGATGCATCAGGCCAAAAAGTGAGCCCAGAAACCAGTCACAGCGTGCACAGCACCGCTGTTCTGGGGCTTGGTATAAATCTTTGGAGCAAAACAGCAGCTGCTTCATTTCAGCTTTCACATATGATAATATTATTCTTGGGGCTACTCTTGGGTCTAACCTAAAATCAAAAAAGGAAGGAAGTTTTGGGAAACAGATTTCCAGCTTAGCTAATTTGACCCAAATGATAGTAACTATGCCCACCATCTATTAGAAATGGGACTGCTTCTTGCCTAGGTAACTGATCTCTGAGATCAAGCCAGAAGGCAGACAAGACCCCAGTTCTCAGAAGAAAATGGAGAAACTGGTTCTACTGAATTGCTGATGCCTGGTTTCAATTGACTCCATATTTCCTTGGTAACTCAAGCCTTCTGTAACACCAAAAACATGGAGTTTGTCCTTCACTCAACAAAGATAGGGTAAAAAATAGATTTTGAAAAATACTGGGAGCGTTATTTTTTATTTTTGCCTGAGAACAGCCTAAGGAAAGGGAGATTGGTCAATGCCAAAACTGACAAATGACTTTTGAAAGGCAATTTTTAAAAATAGTGATTATTGCGAGAATCATGGCCCCATGCCTCCTCTTCACAATAACCTGAAAAATGATACATCCCTCGAGCACAAGAATTTTATTTAAAACAATAACTATTAATAAAATATCATCTTTATGTTACATATTTGAAGAGAACTAATTTCTTTGAAATTCTTGTTTTGATGACTTTTCATATGCTTTCTCCTCCATTTAAAAATGCCTTTTCCGGGCTGGGTACAATGGCTTATGCTGTAACCTTAGTATTTTGGGAGGCTGAGGCAAGGGGATTGCTTGAGCCCAGAAGTTCAAGAGCAACATAGCAAGAGTCTACTTCTATAAAAAGAAAAAAAAGGAAAAAGAAAAATTAACGAGGTGAGGTGGTACATGTCTGTTAGTCCCATCTACTGAGGAAGCTGAGGCAGGAGGATTGCTCGAGCCCAGGAGTTTGAGACTGCAGTGAGCTATGATGATGTCACTTCACTCTAGCCCAGGTGACAAAGCAAGACCTGTCTCAAAAAAAAAAAAAAAAGCCTGTTTTCTATTGAGTGCAATGGCATATGTCTGTAGTCCCAACTACTAGAGAGGGTGAGGCAAGAGGATCACTTGAGCCCAGAAGTTCAAGGCCAGCCTGGGCAACAGGCTCTCCCTAGTGAGACTCCCCCTGTCCCCGAAAGAAAAGAAAGGAAGAATTTGACAGTCTGTGACGTGTATCCCAGAAGATACTGCAGGCTTCCTGAGACAAGGTCCATGTAACTTGTCCGTTACCTGGATAATAGCACACAGCACAGTAAATAAACGGTAGGGCTTGTCCTCGCCACTTGATCCCGTGTTTTGTAGGTGGGAGTCCAAACCAAGTCAACAGTAAAGGGAAGAGAATTCAAAACATTTCAAATACAAGCAATTTCTCACATCCCTTTATAATCTAGAAAATGTCATTTACTGGTACCATTAACTCCTCTATGGCCTCTTCTAGTTTGAATTGCAACTCCTTATTCCATATCCCTTCCAAAAATCTCATGTCGATATTTTGATTCTTCTCCCCTTTGATATCCTCTCCCTCCAATAACTATCATCGTTTGGGTTTCACCTCACCTGACAAATGGTCCTTTGGTGTGTCCAGGGGTTTCCTTCCTCGTCTCCTGGAAATGAGCAGTGGCCACTTCACTCTTCTCAATCTGAGTCCCAGCTCAACAAGCCCTTCCCATCCCACTCAAGCACAACCAGAACACCAGTGATGCTCCTGCCCAGGCCATCCCTACAGTCTGTTCTGTTTTGTTTGGGTCTTTCTTTCCAGATTGATTAATCTGAAGGCACAAAGAATTAGATTATGTTGCATTTGTTAAGTAAAGTCCAAGTTGTAGTTGAGCCCCTCACCTAGGTCATGACCATATGCCATATGCCCCTAGGTCATGACCATAAAATGAGAGCTTACCAAACCCATTCCCCGCTTTCCATTCCCCCCTTGTCCTTATTTGAATGTAGCTGTGATTTTCTCTCATGTGGGCATATAGTCATTTATCTACTGGTTTCCTATTAGTATTGAGTACACTATCTATTCTAATTTCATGCCCAGCTAGTGGTATGAAAATATTAACTCATGACAATTATAAACATTTTTGTTATTCCATTTTGCCCAACTTACTTTGTTTCTGTGGGGGAAAAAATATTACAGGAAAGCAAAAAATGTATGCATAAAATAGGAACCATAACATTTACTGAAATGACCAAGCACTTGTGATTTAAGAAAAAAAAAATAGCTAACTGGCAGAGGATGTGATTCTTGCTGTTCCATTTACAACAGATTAATTCTTGGAAGATTGGGATGTTTTGTGCTCTAATTTCTCCAGTAAAAATGATTATTAATAACATATGCAGAAATTATTATTTTAAAAAAGATTTCCTGAGTAATATATCAATACAAAAAAATTATATGGGCTAGAAATGCTAATTTATATTCTCAAAAAGAGAATAATTATCAAAAAAGCTGTTTTGACCTTTGAGATGTGCTCCAACTGGGAGTTAATGTTTCATCTTTTGGCTATACACTTAATACCAAAGCACTACTAATAAACTAGTGGAAATAATATAGCACTTTTTATTCCTCAAAGGGCAAGGTACCAAAGAGAGGGGAAAAAACTTCCCCAAAACATGTCTTACTAAATTTTAAAAGTAAAGATGTTTGAAGCAATTGAGTTAGTTTCAAGAGATAAACAGCTCCTCCTTAAAATTTATTTGCTTAAAACATTTAGATCAATTACATTCCAAATTATTTAAAGAGTGCCTACTATGTTCTTTGTGGAAACAGCACATTCCACTACAAATGCTTTTAAAATTTTCACCCCAATTGTAAATTGTAGTAATAGGAGAAATTTGCCAGAATTTATTGAGATTATCATATCCTCCACCTTGTGTATTTCTCCCCTCCCATTCCATATTGCTTTAACTTCTTTTATTCCATTTAGACCAAAGAAGACTTAGAAGAGATCAGTGTACAAAGGTGTCAGTAGCCAAGACTGGACAGGATAATATTCATCTCAGGGACACCAGACTGGACAGAGGAAGACCAGGGTCCTGGCTCACTGCACCAAACCATGACATTATGTTGTTTACCCTGGTGCCAATCCACTTCATCTCCAAATAAAGATGTTTTCCTAGGAAGGGAAAGAAACACCCTGAATTAAGGACAAGTTCATATCACCAGGGAAAACAGGGGCTCAAGACAGGAAGTAAATTCAGTTATAGAAAAATAAAGCCATATTCTGGCACATCCAAGTTTATGTCCTACAAGAGATGAAAATCCACAGCATTCCCTAAGTGGCAGTGCGGGGGGAGGTACGGGAGGTCCAAGCAAGCAAAGAGGTGAAGCAGGTGCAGTCCTGGAAAGCAAAACCCCAAAAGGCAGAGGATCTGCACCAAAGCCTCCTTTTTTCTGCTCCTAAAGAGAAAGCATTCTTAGGATTTAGGCTTTTGTGCAAAGCAAAAATGGCAATAGCTGCTTACAGAGAGAATAACCAGCAACCTCCACAATGTTACATGAAAACACCCCACACTCATTTTCTCTATGAAGCTGGTAATGTTTATTCCTGTCACTTTACAAATGGATGGCATCTTCTAGTTGAAAATTTAATTGGGTCTTTTCCCTCACATCAGTTACATTCTCTCCTTTAACAGAAGTTAACTGAATGGGTAAGCGGCCCTCACCATCAGTCAGATCCTACTTTAAGTTCCACTCTGCCATTTTTATGTTGCAATATACACTAAAACCCTAGGACGATGCATAAAAACATGTCTAGAATAAATGAGTACTCATTAACTAGGAGCTACTGGTACCCACTCACGGAACTCCTAAAATGAATGAGGGAGCAGGATCTTTCCATCTAGAATAAAAAAAAAAAAATTTTAAGTGAACCAATAGAGCTAAGCTGACCTTCCCGATGAGTTCTTAACAGAGGTCAATGTAAAAGAACACATAAAAGTACACTCCCTTCCTGCCTTTGCATTATCAGGGGATGATACACTCTAGAAATGTGAGCACCATCAAAGCTGATTATGCAGAAAACGGGAATACCTTTCACAGTGATGTCACTACCCACACATCCTGGGTTTATCGCTAAAATCCACCCTTCGCTTCTGCATGTACACACAGTATCCTGGGTAAGATGCATGACAGCAAGGGCCAAAGCCAGTATAGATAGGCTGGAATCCTTATGTGTATGGTTCCTGATAAGATTTCTGGTATAGTCCTTGAGTGTTCTCTTATTCACAATGATAATTTTTTTTTAAGTAAATTCATTACATGTTAGTGTGAAGGTACAAACAATCAGGTCAAAAGTTTGACTTTGTGAGGTAGAGACCTCCTGTGGTTATGTGCCACACACAAAAGGTGTGCCAAATACCCCACTCCGTGCCCGTTCAGGGAGAGCACCTCAACCCTCCTCCTCTCCCCTCCCCTCAACTTGAATTGAAATGAGTTTTTCTCCGATGTGGGCAAACATCAGATCATCCACTGGCTTCATATTAGTATTGAGTACACTGGATAATTGCTTTTCCAATCTTGTGATATTTTACTAAGAAGAATATGTTTCAGCTTGGTGCCTGTGGCTCAAGTGGCTAAGGTGCCAGCCACATACATCAGAGCTGGCGGGTTCAAATCCAACCCGGGCCTGCCAAAAAACAATGACAACTACAACCAAAAAATAGCCAGGCATTTATGGTGGGCTCCTGTAGTCTCAGATCCTTGGGAGGCTGAGGCAAGAGAATCACTTAAGCCCAGGAGTTGGAGGTTGCTGTGAGCTGTGATGCCACAGCACTCTACCCAGGGTAAAAGCCTGAGGCTCTGTCTCAAAAAAAGAAGAAGAAGAAGAAAGTGTTTCAGCTACATTCAGGATATTACAAAAGATGTGAAGTCACCATCTTTTTATGGCTGAATAGTATTCCATGGTGTGCACGTACCACAATTTGTTAAGCCATTCCTGAGTTGATGGGCATTTAGGTAGTTTCCATGTCTTGGTGATTATAAGTTGAGCTGCAATAAACAATCTCGTGCAAATGTCCTTATGAAAAATGATTTTTTTTTCTTCTGGGTAGATGCCTAGTAGTGGGACTGCAGGGTCCAATGGGAGATCTAATTTGAGATCTTTGAGGATTCTCCATACTTCTTTCCAAAGAGGCCATATGAGTTTGCAGTCCTACCAATAATGTAAGGGTGTCCCCCTCTCTCCACATCCACGCCAGCATCTACAGCTTTGGGACTTTGTGATGTGGGCTAATCTTACAATGATGATTCTAATCTTTATAAGAACCATGTTCCAAGCAACTATTATATAATGATATCCAACGCTAATGAAGCAGACACAGGACATGGACCTGAAGCACACGTAAGCTTTTGTGCCCATGGAACAAAACCACAGCTATAACTTACAAGCACAGAATTTTCTATCAATCAGTACAACTCTAAAAGGCTCTGGATAGAAAGTGATTTTTGAGGCATAATGTCCCATTAAACTTGAGCCTAGTGACAAAACATTCTAAAGACAAGGCCTTGGGATTCTGTTTTATCCCTCTAGGAAAAAACTCGTCTCCCTCCTGACACGGCACAAAAGGCTCACTTAGTCTCATGTTCTTTCATTTGTCTGGAGGGTTCTAGACACGACCTTTCAGTTCTAACCCACTGATGCCTCCACAGGGTAGGAAACTGGAATCACAGGTCTGAAGAGAATTCACCAGGCAAGGAATCCTATATGTCAGTGAAAAGCGGTAGGAGGAAGGAAAACCAGAAAGACAAGGCAGGCTGATAACGACTCGCTGAAAATCAGTTCCAGGAAAGAACCGGTTTAGACAAAAGTTCACTAGCTGAATCTATTTCTCTACCTTATGTACATATTTCCAAGCTCTGCTTTTCCTATAATAAGTCAAAAATGAGGAATAGAAACAAAAGGGGGGGAGGCTTATTTCCGTTTCTAAATGGTTAGTTTCCAAGAGTTTTTACTGTTCCCCTACATCACCTCAGGTCGCTGCTGCACGTTTGGGAGGTTTTCATCCTCCCAAATGCAACAGAAAGGAGAATACGTTTATGAACCCTTCATATTCCACCTTTACCCAGAGGAAATATGAACACCCTCCACCCCTCCTCTGGGTTCTCACCTCTCTTTTCCCTTATCTCCATTGTGGGGTAAAGAACTAACCACCATCATTCTAAGTGGCACCTGTATCCCCGTAATCCGCATCCCCTCCTCAATTCTTCTCAAAGCCCATGACAGTCACTTCTCCTCCCCACCATCCTCCTGCTGCCACGTGTACCTCCCCCAGACCTCACAGGCACCAAGGCCAGCAGGGTCACCTTGACTCTCTCCAGTCCCGTGTCTTCACATCTTCGTTCTCACCATGACGCAGCCTAAGTCGCCAGCTCTCTGAAGGTCTGGATTGGACTGTAGGCAAAATATGAAATGTCTAGGAGCAACCTCAACCCCACATCCTTTAGGCAACTTTCCCACTAGTATTATTCTTCACAAATCCGCTTTTGGCTAGAACTGGAAAGCAGAGTTCAAAGTAATAATCACTGGCAAAATAAGAATGGCCAATATTTTACACAGGATACGACTTGACAATCAAGATGACAGAGACGTAGTATCTTCCTGCTACTCAGGGTTCTAAGCTGTTGAAATTCTCCATAATCATGAACTGAACTTTCTCTGCCTACCCAATATGATTCCCCACTATTCTCCCAAGTAAATTGCCTATTCTGCACCATTTTTCTGCCCACTAAGTTATTATGTGTAAAAGCATTAAATATTGATTGTTCTAATTACTGTTCTCACCATATACATCACTATGTTCCCAGCACTGAAAGATTTTCCATTCAAAATTACAGTATGTACCACACTAAATGTCTCTAATCACTTAAATAGTAACAAAACAGTCCTCAGCCCAATATGCAACACCTAAGACATAAAAGGTACATAATAGGAATCTTGAGTACATAGGAATTCAAAATTCAAATGTGACCATTCAGCTACTTTACCAAATCAACACTTCAAAAGTTTTACTTAGAAAAGCTTTTTTTTCTCCTTGTTAATTAACCTAATTTTTTTTCCTTCGTCACTACTGGAGTAAAGGATTCTGGGAAATTTGGGGAAGAGGGTGTTTTTTTTTTTTTAACCAATATTATTTCTTGGCAAAGGTTCCCCTAAACTGACAAGAGCTATAAATTAGACATTTGAACTATTCTCCCTAGCTATACAAAGAGCTGTCCAACTTTCCAACATTAAAATGCTTTAATTCACAAGGCAGATGCCCGAGGGGACTAGGAAATTTGTCTCTAAGTTACAAGCAGATATGGGTTATAAGTTATTAAATATACATAATAAAGCTTTGGGATCAGATAAATTGAAGTAACCCTAAAGCTAAGTGATACATAATATATTCCATATTTGTACTGGATGAGAGAATACAGCAACATCTAAAAGTTAGAGTCATGACTTGGGTGGATCAGAAAGACCCAGGCCAACTTTCCAGATATTCCCTGACTCAGTCAAGGGCTAAAAGCCTAATGCATGAGGAGATTAGTTCTATTAGTCTTCTCTAATCTCTAGAAAAAAAAAAAAAGAGCTTATAGAATGATAAAGAGATTCCATATACCAGAAAACTGTCCAGATATACAGAGATATAAACATATATAAAATGTGTAAAAACATATTTACTTCTATACTTATATTTTGCTTAGGTGAGTGATTTAAACATAACTCCCAAATTCCAAACAAGAGAAAATAAAAGATGACTAACCAGGTCTAAAAGAAAACATTAGCATTTCGCTCCCTAAGGGTAATTTATTCTTTGTAACAGACTATAGGGTATAACATATTAAAAAATATATATGTTGTTGAATGTCAAAAAGACACAGTGAGCAATGCAAAAGTAAGTCACATGTCTCAGTTGTATGACTCCCAGAAAAGGAGGAAAAATTTCAAAAGAACGCACAAAAATCATCGCATTGTTTTTAGACTTTGCAAGATGCAAGACCACCAAACTCTAAGTGCATTCAAGAAATTATGTATCAAAAGAACCTTAGTAAAATAAAAGGAAGCCACCTGGAGCATGAATTTTGAATTTTCCATTCAATGAACAAAATTGATGATACACAATATCATCAAACTAAATGAAAAAATGGGGAAAAAATTTACCATAAAGCATAAAAATAAATTAACAAATCCAAGTATGATTAATTTCAGTGTAAACTGAATGTAGGAACTATTTTTTTTAAAGGATTCCAGTTTGTCCTTTTCTGGCACTTCTTTTGGGGGAGGAAAAGAATGTGAATGAAGAACTGTTTACTTTGTTGTAACTTCCATGTGAAATTTGGTCCTGAGATTACTAGTGATCCATTAACAAACTGCACTTACCACTTAAAAATTTAAAAGGAATCTTTCTTGTTTTAAACCACACCACACATACCCCACATGCACAAACACACATAGATCTTAATCTCGGGCACAGGCACGCAGAAATTGATTATAAAACCACTAGATACTGTCTGTGCATTGTAAACTCGGGTTTACTGAGCTAGCAAAAAGTTAAAAAAAGGTACCAGATTTTTTTTCTGGTTTAGAGATAGTTTTTTTATGAGTTAATAATTGTTTTGAGAAACTTAGTTCCAAATTAATTATGTAGGGAGATATTCTAGGTATTCATCACACATTCGCCTACATGTAGAGCTTCTGACACCATCGTGAAGTTAAAAGAAAATATAGACACCTACTACCAAAGACATGATCTTTACTGGTACTTAGGTGAACAAAGAAGTAGCTTTAAAAAGCCACCATTTTTCTCAAATGTCATCAATTACATAAGACCTCAAAACACAGTGATTTGAAGAAAACAATCCATTCTTATAAACAGTAAAGAGATTAATTTCATCTGTTTCATGGCAGGTCTTCCCCTGATGTTTATAACATGCAGAAATATTTAATTTGAGCCTTTTGTCACCAGAGATTATTGCTACATCACTTGCAAACATGATGAATTTATTTTATTGGTCAAATAGATGAATCCCACTCAACTTCACTTAAGACAGTACTACATGTTATAAATTGATTGAAATTAAAGACATCTCTGATTAGTAATGGGGCTTTCAAAAATACAATACTAATTTCAAGTTTCATGTTTCAGTGGTATTTTAGTGAAACATACAAAGCAAATGATTTGTTTCCAGCATGTCTGAAAGATTTTCTAATGCTTTAATGTATTAAAATAGTAGTGAGAAAATATCCCTTAAAATCTAGAATCTGTACTTTGAAAAATTAAAACTGATGTGACATGGTCAGTTCAGAGTATGGTTAAATTGCAAGGGGATGGAACAGGAGTTCATAAAAGTTTCAAATTAGTCACATTTGTTGTTTAAAAAAAAAAAAACCATAAATGCAGGTGCCTGCAATGTTTACATTGTGTCAGATTTTTCAGACCCATGTATAATATAAGTCCAGAAATTCTAAACATTTAATTGCTTAAAAAACCTTTCTGGTTATTGAGGAGGCACAGAAAGTTCGACAGCATTACATCTAAAAGGAGGCTGTTCTTTCTCCTTTTATAAAATACTTCTGATTCATCACAAAAAGTGTGCACAGAAAGACCTTTAGAATTTTCAATCCTTTTTAAAAATTGAGGGGTCGCTGCTCTGGAAAAATCTTCCACGGTATCTTTTTGATTTACTCAGTCTCCTTTTTCTTCCAAGAGTTTGGCTACAGATGCGTATCACCCACGGGCACGGATGTTTTATTTGCCTGTTCCCACAACTGAAGAGAGGTGTCTTTAACACACGGTGACTCAATCTTTAAAGTTTACTTCTGATAAGATTCCCTAACTTTGGCCTGCAGCGCATCACACGTCTTCTTGGCATCACCTAGAAGCATGGCTGTGTTAGGTTTGTAAAAGATTGGATTGTCCACCGCAGCATAGCCGACACCCAGAGACCTCTTCATAACAATGACCTAAGGGCCAAAGATGAAATGAGAGAGTGTATTTAACAGACTTGCCCAAGACCTGTTAGGCACATAAACATTGCCCCTCCCTCCCTCTGAACCCGGTGTGTACCGCTCCTAATTCTTCAGCATGGAGACTTTTAAACTACACAGAGAGTATTTTAAGTGTATGCTTATGCTGCATTAATTTTATTTTTTAAAATGTGCACATATTCTTATATCCACTGTAGTCGCGTTAACAATAGTTTACCTCTTGAGCAGGAAGATTACAATGAATTTCTTCTAAGTGCTTTTCTCTGTAAAGACTATGGATATTTTCTAGTCAGAAAAATAAACACGTTTCTATGCAAAGCTAAAGAAGACAAACTGAATACATAAGACTTCACTACAAATCGTAATATAAATACGGCTGAGTGAGGAAGTGGTATATTTTTTCTATCAGAGTAACGTGTGTCAGAAAAGCCCTAAGAGCAACCCAGTTTCTCAGCAGGATAGAGCTGAGAGCTAACATGACAAAGCAAATGAAAGGTATACGCCAGCCTATAACATGGATGCATTATAGACATTTATAATATGCATTGTGGATGCTGCTGTCCTGCTGAATATCAAGTTGAGTTCTTAATGAAATAAAAAGCCTTTCTATGGCCTTCTAGGACATGTAAGCTATCTAAAAATGGAAGCAGTACAAATTTATGCTTGCTTCATATACCATTGGTACAGTAAGACACTCTGCAAGCTCTCAAATATTGCCTACGATGCAATTTTTCATATATACACATGAACAAGTGTATTTCATATCTACTCACTCAAACACCAGGAACACCAAGTTTTAAACTCTCATGTTTATAATAGAGAGAAACAAAATTAAAAGGAAAATGTACATTATCTTACTATGATTCTTAAAATGCACACGTAACTCAAGACAGGTAAAGAGATGTGCCCTCTGCTGAGGCAGAGGAAAACAAACAAGCCTCTCATTTCTCAAGTCATGTGCATGAACAAAGCTTACTTCCTTAGGCCACATTATTCTTTGAATTTCTTAATCACCTTTCTGCTAGACACTCCATAACAGTATATAAATTCCCTTTCAAAAAAATTAAATGAAAAAAATATGCTCATCTTGGTATATGAAGGTGATGATACCCACTGACTATCCCAGAGGGAAGCCATCTGCTTCCCTGGACGCGATCTGGAATTCAGCCAGACTCATTCCAAAAGCTCACAGCTCTTTTTTCAGCTGTGGTTACAGATTTTGTTAATCCACCCGCATAATCTGATCTGGTTCTACTCCTGATGAGGGCGTTCACTCAGGTTCTTTGGTGGCCAGAGAAGAGACAGAAGCTGGATATAGGGAACTGAGCCTTGAACATGTACTTACCTCTGGGCCTCCCAAAAGGCATCTTGATTTCTTATCAAATGACCAAAAAGAGTTCCGTGTGTGTATTTTAAGTGACCTTTGATCATTAAACTGAAATACAAGTCTGAAACTTTACCTGCTTTGATTTCCAGACCTCAAGGACTGGCATGCCTGCAATAATAGAGTTGGGATCTTCTTGAGCTGCTGAATTAACAGTGTCATTAGCTCCGATTACAAGGACCAAATCAGTGTCTACATAACAAACAAAAAGAGAAATGTAAAATTTAAAGGGTCACTCTCATTGGTTTTCAGGCAAATTATAGTGACCTGACTTTATAATAACAACAACAACAGAAGTTAATATTTATAGGATACTCATTTGTGCCAGACACTGTACAAAGAGTTTTATCAGAAAGGTTGGACAACTCTGCCAGCGTCTCACAGCTAACAAGCGTCAGAACCTGACCATCTTGACTAAAGCCTGAATTTTTATGCTGGCTTCCTTTCAACGGATATACCCAATCCAGTTTCAACTTACGATGCCTTCTGATGTCTAACAACACTGGACTAAAAGCCTGTACTGTATTAAAGCTGTGTCCACAATTTCTGGCACTGGCTGGTGTTGCACATAATTTAACAAAAGTGAAATAGGAAAAGGCACATAAAATTAAAATGGCCCAAGTTCTCTCTTTAAGAACGATGACATAAACTACCTTAAAATGTTGCCAAAAGTGCCATGTGAATCTAGACATACACACAATTTCATTATTTTTTCCTCATAAACAGTGTTTTTTAAGTTTACAATGGACACTTGCCAGAGGGAACTGGTTTAATTTTAATAAACATGATCTTGGTAATGACCAAATGTCATTACCATTCAACATCTACCCAATGACAGCTATCAAGTACAGCACCTTATCTAGCAAAGTCCTAATACCTTAAAAAAAAAAAAAAAGAAAGAAAGAAAATTATTTCCACAATTGGAAACCAGTACAACTGGAAACCAGTATATCTCAGACATTGGCAAGAATCAGACACTAAACTATCAGCAGAAGCACTCTTGTGTAATTAGGGAGAAGCCTGAGGTTGAGAACCTCGTTCAAGGTCACAAGCTACTGAGAGTCAGGATCTGGATTCAAAAGCCAGGTTTGCCCAGATCCACAACCTGGGATCTTCACCATCCTTCAGTTCTTTACAGAGCAGCAAAATGTACCCACATGGCTTACAAATCTTTTACACCTTATTCGGTACTATTCTTCACTTAATTTCAACTTCATACCTACTCTGTGCAGATTAGTCTTCATCTGCCTAGTCAGTCTTCACCAATTCCACAATTTACACCTGTGGTCTGGCACTGCTTTATTCATTCTTAGAATATTGAAACTTCACCATCACCCCCATCACCTACCTGGGAAATCATGGTTGATCTCATCCATTTCCAACACGATATCATATGGCACCCCAGCCTCAGCCAGAAGCACATTAAGCTGACCAGGCATTCGGCCTGCAACTGGGTGAATTCCAAACCTAGGCATGAAACAAACAGCTGGCCTTACTTAATGGCCCAAAATGTACAGAGACCCCAACGTCACCTCCAAATACGCACACTGTGTTCTTGGCACCTCTGCTTTCTCATGGTGCTATTTGATCTCTACAAGCAGAATAGAATTAGGCCAGATATACAGTTAATCTACAAATAATGAAACTGAAGGTTCAATATCTTAGTATGCACAAAGTAGAACCTTCCTCAGAAAAACAAAAGTGTAACTTTCGAGCCTGACTCTTCCATATATGCTTTAAGTGCAATGAACTTGCACTATTAATAAATAATATCACCTTACATTTAAAAAGCACTGAGTTCTCTCATGACATTTTCTGATGAATCTTGACTCTTTAAAAGCATATTAAGTCATATGGGAATTAAATGTTTCCCATAAAAAAAAAAAAATCAACATAGCCCATCAAAAGCTGGCCCCACAGCCAACTTTAATAACTCTGTTCAAAGTCAGGGAAATAAAGTATTATTTCATATATGATGTTAAATTTACATACACAATCTTTCATAAAGCAATATGAAGCAGTACTCCACCTGACAGATAGAAGAGATGTGGTATTAACATGTAGGAGTGTTGGCTCTGCGCTTATAGCTCAACCGGCTAAGGCGCCAGCCACGTACACCCAAGGTGGCAGGTTCGAAACCCCAACCCGG
>NW_003852458.1:10521122-10522488 GCF_000181295.1 Otolemur garnettii | reverse complement strand
AGCTGTAATGCCACGGCACTCTACCCAGGGGGACAGCTTGAGGCTCTGTCTCAAAAAAAAAAAAAAAAAAAACATGTAGGAGTGTTTAAAACACAGAATGGGTAGTACATGATCAGAACTCCACACTTAAAGCAAAGGATATTTCAACCAGAAATGTGAGCTTTTTTAGAGACAGAGTCTCAATTTATCACCCTCAGTAGAGTGCCAGAGCATCACAGCTCACAACAACATCCAGCTCTTGGGCTTAGGTGATTTTCTTGCCTCAGCCTCCCAAGTAGCTGGAACTACAGGCACCTGCCACAACGCCCAGATGTTTTGTTGTTGTTGTTGTTGTTGTTGTTGTTGTTGTTGCAGTTTGGCCATGGCTGGGTTCAAACTCACCACCCTCGGTATATGGGGCTGGCGCCTTACTCATTGAGCCACAGGCACCGCCCTCTTTAACTTTTTTAATCCAACCTCTTGCCTGCTGTCTTTATCTCTGTCTCCTCAGTCCTGGGAATGGTGCCTAACACACAAAAAGAGCTCCATAAAAAGTAAATGAATGAACTGGTCCAATGAAGAAATGTATTTTATACCTTCTCTCCATAAGAATCCACCCAATCTCAGTTTAAATACCTTCAGTGACCAGAAACTTACTCCCTTTCAAGGTCCACTCCATAACTAGACTGTGTGTGTACATGTGTGTGCATATGTGTGTGTATACATTCATATATATTCATTGATCTACACATCATCATTCCTATATATGTGTGCATATATATATATACATATTTATACATATACAGTAAATCTTCACCTAATGTCATCTATAGGTTCTTGGAAACTGCAATTTTAAGCAAAACGAAATATAATAAAACAAATTTTGCCATGGGCTAATTGACATAAGCCAGAGTCAAGTTCCTACAGCATTGTACTACTTCTGGTTACACGAACATCACCAAACTTCTAATATCAAGCACTGAAATAAATGTGAGCTGTGCATACATTAAGAAATAACAAGGAAGGTAACTTATCCCATTATTCCAGCTCAGTGTCACAGGTGGTGGAGCATAATCTAGTGGCTCTGGACACAAGGCAGGAACCCACCCTGGACAGGACACCATCCAACATAGGGCACACCCACACACACCCCACCTTGCTTACACAGGGACCGCGTAGACATGCCAATTCACCTCATGCACATAATAGCTCTGGGATGTGGGAAGAAGCCAAAGTGCTTGGAGAAAACCCACACAGAAGTAGGGAGAACATGCAAACGCCACACAGTGACCCCAGCTGGAATCAATTTTTTTTCCTTATCAACATTGTAGTAAAATAATGTTCACCAAATGACAGGACTTCTGACCTACTGCTGTCCTACTAGCCT
>NW_003852458.1:10519573-10520645 GCF_000181295.1 Otolemur garnettii | reverse complement strand
ACATAGGTGCTGTTGGGAAAATATTAAAGAGCATAGAAACCGATCCCTTCCTAAAAAGACCACCTGAGAAGAGCTAGAAGATGGCTATTTATAACTGATTTTCTATAATTTAAAAACTGATATACAATTATAAGAGGGATTTACCTAACAAATGCAATAAGTGTAACCTAATTCTTTGGGTCCTCAATGAATACCAAATAATTTTTTAAAAACTGATAATAAGGCACTGAATTGGGAGACTTGCAATTGTGAGGAAAAAAGATATCAAATGACAGTTATTACCTTTTATCGAACTCCCATTTATAAAATTTTCCATCTGGAATCACTGAATATTCTTAAATAACCAATTTACTTAAAAAAAGAAAAACAGAAACTCTAGAGCAATTAGGAAATGAAACCATTATCTCTAGATAGTGGCAAAATAGACAATTGTTTTTCTTTCTTCTTTTTTTAATTTTTCCAAGTGAATAAAGATTTATAGCTTTTATAATGGAAAAAAATAGTTACCCTTTCATTTAAAAGAAATTTATGCTTTCACATTATGATACAGTTTATAAAGTGTCTGTCATACATTATTCATCCTATTCCTAATAATCCAACAATTTCTATCTATAATTATAATTTAATGCTGCCAGTTCAAACTCAGTAGCTAGTTACATAAACCGGGCTCTGCAAGAAAGAAGAGAACATATTCACAAGCTGGCTGGTGTGTGCTCTGGAGTGGTGGCTAATGTGGACTCTTTAAGAATGAGCAGTTCACACTACTTTTTTTTTTTTTTTTTAGTAAAAATTAAAGCTGAGATTCAAACTCAGATCTTTCTGCCTCAAGAGAATGAACTCTTTTTTTTTAATTAAAAAAATTTTGGAGATGATACATTCACTAAGAAAGTGTATTCAGAGAAATCTTATTCTTACTGTACAATATAGTCAATATTGCTATTTAAGAGCTATTTGGAAGAAAAAGTATCCAATGTACTCAACACTATTATGAAACTAATTGTTAGCTATCTTAGGAAAGCTACAATCCAAATGGAGCCCTAGACTACGGGGAAAGAAGAGGGGGGAGGGGAGG
>NW_003852458.1:10500244-10519020 GCF_000181295.1 Otolemur garnettii | reverse complement strand
ACTGTCTATAACACAGCAAAACATTTACAAGCACCTCTTAAGTTCTGGGGAAGTACATTGTGAAAAATCACTAGGAATGATCCCACAGTGTTTCTACCCACAATACTTCTGACGTCAAACATGTGGGAGGGGTTTCATACCAACAACCAGTTCCCTAACTCCCCAGACATCAGACATCAACTCAGTATAATCCAACTCAATTCTAACACCAACTACTCAGAGCTGAGTGTCAGATTCCACAGATTTGAAGGCTCAGTCTCTCAAAACTGCCCTCTCTTCATATACCAGTCACAAATACCAGGCTGCCACCTGTCCTTCTCACCAATCAGACCCCCCCACCTTGGGTATGATAATTTGCTAGAACAGCTCACAGAACTCAGAGAAACACTTTACTTATGTTATTATAAAAAATAATGTTTTAATATGTTATTACAACTCAGGGGGGAAGAACGTACAGACCTTCCATGCACCTCCTTCCCCAGCACCTCAATGTGCTCACCAACCTGCAGACTCTCTGAACCCTGCAATTTAGGGGGGTTCGTGGAGGTTTCACTATGTAGGCATGATTGATCATATCGTTGGCTATTGGTGAGTGAACTCAACCTCCACCTGTCTCCGCTCCCTTGCTGGTTCAGGAGTGGGAAAAATCCAACCCTCTCGTCGCATAGCTGGTTCCTCTGACAACCAGCCCCAGCCCTGAGCTATCGAGGACTAATGCACGTATGGTTGACAGGGCCTTGCTATACATAACAAAAGATGATCCTGGAACCCTATCAGAAAATTCCAAGGTTTTAGAGGCTGGGTGTCAGGAATGGAGGACCAAGACCAGATATATATTTCTTATTATCACAGATGGTAAATAGAAATGAACTGTACAGAAGGAATTATTAATCATCTAAGAGTCTTTTTAAAAGAATCCATCGATTATTCCTTCAATGGGTTGTTTAGAATTTTATTTAAGTGAAAATAGCTTACTCCAGACTGTGGTCACCCAACCTCACTTCCTTTACGCAAGTTTTAAATTCAGCTACAGATTCTCTTATCGTTTTTAGCCACATAACAGATAGTCTAACCCTCAAGTAAAAATTTGAAAAGAAACTCTCTAGAAAGAAGATTGCTATTTTTTGACCAGACCTTGCTATCCTAATGTCATCGCCTGTATCAAACCAAAGTTTTCACACTCGTGGGGGAAAGGAGGGAAAATACTGGCAATTTATGTCCACACGCCTCCTGTGGAAACGTGAGCAGTCAGCCCTGTGACAGCTATTTTCAAACTGCTGCAGAGAAAGCATTTCCAAAATGTTACTCCATTCTTTGGTTGAGATATCTACTTTTAAAATGTAATGTTTCCACAGTGGCGATAAGATAAAACATTTGAAAACAATTTTCTCTCGGCACCAAAGTGCACGCTCTTTAAATGGGGGTATTTTCCTAACCCTCAAATCTGATCATGTATATCTTTTTAATGTGTACTTCTAAGCATGAATATAAAGAATAGACTTGGAAAGAAAGTGCATTATACAGAAAGAACCAAAATACACTTCCCAAGCCTACTGATCGCCACGAATTTAGGAAACAACAAGACACCATGAATAGAATTTTCAAAGGTGCTTTACTTTCTGAGTAAGCGTCCAGTCTTCAGTTCTGGACTTTGAACCCTTTCTTCCATGATAGAGATAGCTAAATATATTCCTTAGGTTCATGGATAATAACAGAAGCCATAAAATAGATAAAAGACACAGAAAAGGTAAAACTCACTTAAGTGTAATAATAATGCAATTTTTTTTTTTTGGAAGAAGGCTGAATTTGTGTAATCCTTACATAAAATGAGAAAGAAAGAAGTGTACTAGGCAAAATGCACATAGGAGAGGGACATGAACATGTGGCTTTAAAGGCACACACGACACCAAAGTCAAGAGATGAGGCAGTCATTTCAACACCAAAATAAATAAGGATATTAATAGTTTATAACCCACTGGACGACATGTGAAACCGTGAGTCAATACTGCTAACAAATTCATACATCAATAAGTGAAGAAATAAAAAGAAAGCAAAAGGGAAACCCTCTCCCTCACATTGGTAGACCATGGCCTGATAAATGTGGTGGGGGTTAAGAACCATTTTGCTAACATCATAGTAAAGACTGGTCCTATAAAAGACATCAGCACATGTTCAATCTAGCAGGAAAAGTCTGATGAGAATCAGAACATGTGCTTGGTCTTAAAGAAAGCTCTAATCCATTGGCCCCTGTTCCCTCACTTTTACCTCAACAGAGAAAGAAGAAAAAATTGAAAGACTTGCTACTTTCTCTGATAGCCTGATAGCCACTTCCTTGAAAAATGCAAACAGTAGTTGTTAGAAACAGTAACCACCTGCACTGCTCGGTAGGCATTTAAGGGGACAGAGCCCACATTTCTGTTTTCTCCCCAGATAATAATTCTTTATAAATATCTAACAAAATAGATTACCAAGTTGCACAGTCCAAATCTCAGCCAAGAAGAATATAAAATGAAACTGTAGTTTATCATGTATTTTAACGCACCGTTTGGAACACATGAATACCGACAATATTGTAACTCAGTGTTCCTCTGAATATTGTATGGGAGAACCAAAGGCACAAAGAATGTGCCCCGATAGAGAGAGATCCCACAATTCAGTTTTCTGGCCCGATCATGTAGTTATTTTTTTTAATAAAGATGGAACAAATTTGTTTCCAAAAGATCGCATCTTAAAATCAAAAATTTTAGTTTAGAAAGGTCATTTCACTTTAACAAGAGGTTCTTAGTAATATATCCAAAGTATCTCACATTGCATTGTTAATTAGCTGATTTTCTTTCACAGTTAATGCCAAATTGTATTTCAACTGTATCAATTTCAAATCAACATTACAAATTAACTCAGTGTTTTTTTTAATTCTACCCCAAGAGTATCAAAAGGTACCCTTACTTCCATTACTGACTAGACTTGACGATAAGAGCAAATAACTAGATTTAGTTCAGCAAACTACAGATTAAAAGGATCGGAGAGTACTTAGATAAGGTTCAAGAGAAACAGAAAATATCTAACAACTCAGAAAACAGATGGCTAGAAAAAAAGGCAAAATTATGATTTTTTTTAAACAAACCAAATAAAACAGGAAGTTGACCAAATATTCTCATTTCTAGAGAACAGAAGAAAGGAAGATTTTCAAATGCAAAAGAAATGACTGAAATCAGTGCTTTATAAAAAAAAAAAAAATACTTTGTGTTGGCTCAAGTGGCTAAGGTGCCAGCCACATACTATACCTAAGGTGGCAGGTTCGAATCTAGCCTGGGCCTGCTAAACAATAATGACGGCTACAACCAAAAAATAGCCAGGCGCCTGTGGTCCCAGCTACTTGGGAGGCTGAGGCAGGAGACTTGCTTGAGCCCAGGAGTGGGAGGTTGCTGTGAGCTGTGATGCCACAGCACTATACCCAGGGGAACAGCTTGAGGCTCCATCTCAAAAAAAAAAAAAAAAAAAAGACTTTGTGTTAATAATTTAGAACAAAAAGCTTATGTCTAGAGCAGGCGTCCTCAAACTACATGCAGCCCGCCTAAGACATTTATCAGGCCCACTGGGTGTTTTTGCCACTGCTACCTGTCCTGCTTAGCAGCTGACTCATCCCAGGGACCGCAGTCCAGCTCTCCAAGGGTCTGAGGGACAGTGAACTGGCCCCCTGTTTAAAAAGGTTGAGGACCCCTGGAGAAAGTTTCAGGCTTCTTTTTGTGAGTCAGGGAAAGAGAGGCTCCTTCATCTGAGCTGCTATCTAATCACCAACCAGTTCAGCCTAAGATGACTACAAGGGCATCTTATACATAACTACAAAGGATGGTGAGCAGTGTGGGCACAATCAGGACAGGTGCACACTGAGACAGTCCTTCACCATGGGATGTGGGATCCTAACCAATGATCTGAACCTCTACTAAGCAAAAGAAGGCTATGTTGATTAGTAGGATGTAAGCACTCCACTTTGTACAAATAATCAACACATTAAATCCCAAAATGGCATAAATGTATTTATGATCTATGTTCAAATGACTTAATTAAAAAAAAAAAGAGAGAAGCAGCTTAGATGGAACCCAGGACTTCCAGACTATATGCTGTTTCTCTATTCAACCCTACCAGGCTAATCACCTCTCAAATTACTCCTGTGTGCTCTTTTGAGATGTTAATAGTAAACTTGGACGCCAAAAGTTTCTCCTAATTTCCCAGTCCTGATCACCAATAAGTATTTCCTGCCAGGCCCAAGACTTGATTGGTGAGATGTAAAGAAGAATAAAAATCACTGTGCCATATAATATTTAAGGTCTATATTAGTTTCACATTGCTGCTGTGCCACAAATACAGTACCTTAAAACAAAATAAATTTCTTATCTTCCAGTTTGGAAGATCAAAGGTCCAAAATCCATTTCCCTAGGCTAAAAAAAAAAAAAAAAAAGGTCTCAGCAGGTATGCCTTCCTTCTAGAGGTTCTAGGGGAAAATCCATTCCTTGCCTTTTCCAGCTTCTGGAGTCTGCCCCCATTCCTTGGCTTGTGGCCACCTCACACCAACCTCTGCTTCCACTGTCACATTTCCTTCTCTGACTCTGACCCTCCATCTCCTTCTTATAATGACCCCAGCAACTGCATGAAGTGCATTTAAATAATCCAAAATAATCTCCCCACTTTAAAATCTCCCTTACCTTAATCAAATCTACAAAGTCCCTATTGTCATGTAAAGTAACATATTCACAAGTTTGGGGGATTAGGATGTGGACATCTTCAAAGGGCACCACAAACCTTTTTTTCTAATCTTAACAGCCTATGAACTAGAGCTTGGGTTTCAGCTGAATAACCAATATATACTTTGTGATTTACTTTTGAATTTCAATTTTGCATCCCTCCATGATTCCTGTATTTTTTAACTTTATTTATTTTTAATACTGCCTTCACCATCTTTAAATTAATCCATCTGGCTACCATCTTTATGCTTTAACTGAGGTATCTTGGACCAAGTTAGAAAATAAGGACCTCTAAAAGTGTCAGTTCTTATTTTAAAGTCTTGATTAGCTACAGACTGCATAAAGACAATGTTTCTATTTGAGCTAGTTGTGAAGGATAAATAATTATCAACATAACTCCATCATGTCATGCTGAATATCCCAAAGGACAGATCATTTTATCTGCTTGCATAATAATTTATTACACTAAACTTTAAGACTCAAAGGTCAGCACAAAACACACGCAAGAGAATGCCAATGTTTTGAGAAAAATAACAGAATATGTTCAAATTTCTGGTAATATATATGTACACTGATGAGCCAACGTGAATTCACAAGCAATTCTGGCCCATGTAACTGGATAATCTCCAAAGCATGTATTACAATTAATTATATCAGACACTGGTTGGCCATGACCAACAATTTCTAAGAACTAATAGCCAAAGCTCATCAATTTCCATTATTATGTGAAAAATATCCAGAATTTCAACATGCAAAGCCTACTAGCTTTTTAGTTCTTCTCTTTGAACAATGAAAATTATCTTTTATCATGCACATGCTTTAAAAATAGAGCTAGCTGTCCCTGACAATGATAAGAATCTACAGAAAGAAAATAACTATTAAAATGAGTTCAGGGAAAGATCTTCCATACTCTTAAAACTCTTACATCTCCTCCTTACCATACTGCACTCAACTGGGAGCTCCTAGCAGAGAAACCATGCCTAATGCACCATTTTCCACAGTACCCAACTCGAGTGTAGGGACTCAACTAAAGGGAGAGAAGGATAGAAGGGGTTTTCAACGACAGAGTGTGCCTCATGAGGTACCCTGACTCATAAACATCTGTTTGTTTTTAGAGAAAGAACTTAGAAAAGTAGTATAGGGTAACAGAGTTCCAAACTGAGGCTGCTAGGGTTCAAAGCATTTGGACAATTTACTGCTGTGTGCCTTGGTTTTCTCATGCATACAATGGGATTATTAATAGAATTTCTTCAGAAGGATTATTGTGAGATTTAAATGAGATCGTTCATGTAAAGAGCTTTTCACACAAAGTACTTTATACCAGCACCTGACAGACATAAGCCTTCGCTACATGTACACAGCCATTATTCTAGTCAAATACATTTTTGTAATTTAAGTGTTCATCTGAATTTTTCAAGTAAATGTCCAGTTTTTAATGATCACTTAATACAAATAAGCATACATTTTCACATTCAAACAAAATGCCGATTTAATGTCAATACTTTCTGGGTTGCTTTTCTAATTTTTACCTTGAAATACCAGAAAAGATCATACAGTCCAATAAAAGTCAAAAATTCTTTTTGTTTGCAGTTAAATCAAAAGCCAACAAAAATCACATAGTAAAGGCAGACTGAGGCCAATAAATATGCTTCTGACAAAGGTCTGATAACCAGAATCCACAGAGAATTCAAATTTATTAATAAGAAAAGAACAAGTGATCCCATTTCTTGTGGGCAAAGGACTTGAACAGAAGCTTCTCTGAAGACAGGAGCATGGCCTTATAGACACATTTCATGTAACTGGATAATGTTCATCATCTTTGATTATCAGAGAAAGGCAAATCAAAACCACTTTGAGATGTCACGTAACTCCAGTAAGAGTAGCCCACAAAACAAAATCCCAAAACTACAGATGTTGGCGTGGATGTGGAGAAAAGGGAACATGTCTGTGCTGCTGGTGGGAGTGCAAGCTAATACGTCCCTTTTGGAAATAAGTATGGAAAATACTCAGGGATCTAAAAGTAGACCTGCCATTTGACCCTGCATTCCTCTACTAGGTGTATATCCAAAGGACCAAAAATCACTTAATAGCAAAGATATTTGCACCAGATTGTTCATTGCAGCTCAATTCATAATAGCCAAGTCATGGAAAAAGTCCAAGTGCCCAATGACCCATGAATGGATTAATAAATTGTGGTATATGTACACCATGGAATATTATACAGCCTTAAAAAAAGATGGAAACTTTACCTCTTTATGTTTACATGGATGGAGCTGGAACATATCCTACTTAGTAAAGTATCTCAAGAATGGAAGAAAAAATATCCAATGTACTCAGTACTATTATGAAACCAATTTACAGTCACTCACACTTTCATATGAAGAATAGATCACAACTACGGACCAGGATGAAGGAGGGAGGAAGAGGAAATGAAAGGGGAGGGAAGAGGTCAGATCAAGGGAGGATGAATGGTAGAATCACACCTATGGTGCATAATGTAAGTCACCTATGGTGCATAATGCACAGGTACATGTCAGATCTATTAGTATAGAGTATAAATGTCTTAACACAATAATTAAGTAAACGAGATGAGGTATATATTAACCAGTGTGATGTAAGCATTCCTAATTTTATATGAAATCAGCATATTGTACCCCATAAATGTATTAATGTATACATGATCTATGTGTTTATGATTTAATTTTAAAAAAAAGAAAAGAAGAAAAAATAAAATAATTATGAACCCTAGACTCACTGGGAACTTGCTCATAACTAACACTAAAATACAGAGGGTGCAAAATAGATGTATACACACACCTTTTAAGAAAGAAAAAGAAGCTGTACTAGAATTGTTATACTCAAGTCACATTTGACTTCTGTAATTACAAGAGGTACTCAGACATGATTTGTATTCATCTTTTGTTATCAGTATATATTGAATATCACCACTTTAATACAGTTTTTTTCCTTTCTTAAAATGTGTATACATCTTTTGGCACCCTCTGTATACATTTACTTCAATAGAATCGAATTTCTAAAGGTCATTTTTAACCACTCAACAGATACTATTAGGCAAAAGAGTATTGTCTCCTTGGTTGACAGACGTAACAAATGTCATCATCAAGTTAGGATAAGCTCCTCAGTACCTTGAAGAAAACAAATGCAACACTTTTTGCTTTTTTACTCTCCCTAGTATGAAAGCAGTAAAGTCTTTCATAGACTATTATATAATCTGAAAAGCCCAGGCTTTAGTCACCAATTCAGAATAGGCCCACACACAATTCAAAAAGAGTGAAATATGTACAAAAATGAAAAAACCTCATCTTCAGAATCATTTAAATTAACCAAGAGAGAAGTTTAAAAAAACAAAAAAGGAGGGTTACAGACCTGTTCATGAACACTTAGTAGGGTGGGTAAAATTGGAGAAGGGAACAATTCAAAAAGTATCATTTTTTAAAAGTCCCCCCTTTTATAATATGGGATGACATAAATTCCATGCTTACAGTTTTTCATAGCCTCATATTAGATTTAAAATACCACACACTTTAAAGGGGATACAGCAACATAAATTTCCATGATCACAGGCCATAGAGACAATACGTCCTCACCAGGGTACATTACACCAGTTGTTCTTGGGCATGTCGGGCTATTAAAGAATATAAAACATTCACCACATGGATCCCACCGCAACTGTTCACATAAACTACATTTTCTGTTTTTGCATTATGGAAATATCCAGACCTAGTTTCAGCAATAACCCTTTAAAAATGGTTTATTGGATTGAGCACCCCAATTCAACAATTAGACAAAGAAACTGCAAGGGCAATCGGGCCCCTTTCTAAAGTAGTTGGTGTTTTCCCCATTTTGTAACCTCTTGCTCTTATAAACAGTGACAAGGATCTCTAAAAAAATGTTTTAAATACAAGCTCCTTATACTTAACTATTTGCTCAGATAGTTTTTGAGAATCACTATGCAATATTTATTTCCACAGTCAAGATATTAGCTCTCTTGGAGTGAATGTTCCTTCTTTTCCTGTGTTTTATATTTTAAGATCAAACTGTACACAAGACAATGTACATGGACATTTGGGAATTCTGCCTTCCTAACACCACCCTCCCACCAGTTTTCTGAATTATTATTCCAACCTCCTAGGAAGGTGACTAACTAGGAAAAACATAAAGAAAAAATAAAAAGAGGGCTCGTTTATTAAAAGTCAACCTACTCCTCCTGTTTTTAAACCATAAATACTGGTAAATCGATAAAACCTTATTGGTTAAATAGACCTTAAAAGATCCTCTAATGCAAATGCTTCTTATTTGAAGTTATACCAAATATGTTAGCAAAGTGTTCTGTCACCAAACAGGCTGGAGGTTCCTCTATAGCTGCAAGAAAAGCGTCCCTGGGATGAGCTGCTCCTCAGGGACCTTTGCCATTCTGTATTTTTGTGTGGGAAGGCTCCATTCTGAGCAGGGTCCACAGAGGCAATAAAAGGGCTCATTACTATATTCAATATCTTCTACATGTAATTACGTATTTCACTTGTGGAGAATATGACAGACGGAGAGGCAGTTTTCTTTGGCGAATCACATACTGATCAGAACTTCCAGGTGACACTTCCAGGGCACTTATTAAAAGCGCAAGGAAAAGATTTGTTTTTCTCAAAGAAATAATTTTAGCATATCAGTTTGGAATAAAACCTTCCAAAATAGGAAGGTAGCAAGTGAACGCTCATGTTACCTAAGTTATCCTTGGTGGTAAAAAGGCCGCAACCAGCTGGGTGGGGGTTCGTCTTTCCTTCTGAAGAGAAACACAGTAATATGCAAAAAAAAAAAAAAAAAAAGATTTTCTAACAAGGCAGTTGTTGTCCACAAAAAATAATTAATGAGATAGGCTGTGGGACTATCCTCTCTGGTGAGGCTTCTTAGGCAAAAGAATAGACGCCCAGCTTTCTAATATTGTGAAAGTCCTTCTCAGAAGCAGCGGTTCTGACGAAATCACTCATATAATTCCAAATGACAAAAAAATGTTCATTTAATTTCCTAGAACTCTCCAATGGCCAGAACTAGAGAACGCTTTGTACCTTTCTTTCTTTCTCTTTTTTCTTTTTTTGAAGACAAATGAAGCCGAACTGCTACCCTGATTCTGAAATCTGCTATTCATCCACGGCCTTTCCTTCCTCTGAAAAAAATTAAGAGTTGACTAAAACATCTCAGGGGCACAATTTTTCTAATACAGAATAATAGACCCTGGCCTATGAATGTGGATAAAAAAAAATATCTGAGAGACGACGGTCGTATTTTTCATCTGTACTTGTAGCCTGTGACACTCAGGCCACCCAAAGAGAGGAGACACCATCTAAGGAGGATCAAGCCAGACAATCTGATGCAAACATCTATAAAACCACATCCCAACATTACCTTTTCCACTCCAAGGGATTAATTATAGATTGTGCCCAAATCTGGCTTTTCCATCACTGAACCAAACCCCCTTACCAAGCCCAAAATAGAAACTGAATGACTACTGATAACGTTTTGATTTCAAAATAACAAACAAGACTATGAAGAATGATATCAGAGGAAAAACTAAAATTCAATTTGTGATGCCTATTCTAGAATATTATATTCTAGCACAATGTAAAGGTTTAGTTAAAATTATATATAGTTTCATCTTTCTGTCTAAATAACTTTAAATGTTGTCACATGGCTCTTGGAATGCCATGGCTAATGAGCCCTATGAAATGAAAGTTTTTTATAAGCAAGATAGAACGTTATCTCTGCTTTATAACAAAAAGCCTACCATAGAATCAATCCAAGAATGTGAGCATGAAATGAGAAGAGGGCTTATTTATTCATACTCTGCTAGGTTCACATGAACTTCATCATAAAAACTCAGCTCAAAGAGTTGACTATGACTAAAAACTAGAAGCTAAATATCGCCCTGATGGTTGGAGACCCTGCTTTTCATCCATACTGAGAATTTCTTCATCAGCCTCTTGAATGCCTGTGACCAGAGTTTCTAAGGAAGGAGTCCTTGAATGGTACGGCTGGAAGAGGCTCTAAAAGGCGCCTGATGGGGGGGCTTTCACACAGTCCTCTTTTCCTTCCACTGTATCAATACACTGTGGAAAAAATAAGGCCAAACAGTCTGGGATGAAGGTGGTCACTTCCCGGAGTGTAAGAAACACCTTTGATCTGGGGATTTCCGGCAAACCCTGACAGCAGATTGAACATAGATATGAGTGAATGCACACATTTTCTTTGGTTTTCTCTCTTCCACCAAAGTTTCGCTCATTTGACCAAGTACCCAAGCAAATCCCATCACACTCACCCTCCTGCTCCCCATGCTTTTGAAGAGGGCAGGCTCAATGCAAAGTGCAAAGACACATACCATATTTTTTGAAAAATTCCACAGGGATCAGGAATTTCAATCTGTTGTATTCATTGATGCCCAGGACCTAGAATAGGGCCTGTCTCAAACTACTACAGAATTACTTGCTCAGTGAATACCCATTGATATGAACAGTTGTGTCTTTAATAATAGCTGACATACTAACTGATGTCTATTTCTTTATTCAGATACCAGATCCTTTACCTGGCCTAATTTCTGTTCTCTTCGGAAGCATGACTATCACTTTAGCAATCTGCATGCCTTGGCTCTTCCTCCCCTCCAAACATAACAAAAAATCCAAAAAGCCTGAACTGTAGTTCATCTGAATCACATTTAATTCACAAAAAATAGGAAAATCCAGTTAGATGGACAAAATATTTCATCTTCAACTATCATCAAAGAATCAATATCTTAGTAAAATAACATTTAAACCTACAGCCATGTTACACAAGACTGTAAAACACTACTATAGGCAGCTAGATGTGTTCAGACAGAAGAGTAAAAAAAAAAGACATTTATTTTTAAAAACCTGCAAAAACATCTCATGCTATGAGTAGTTTTAAAAGCTTATAAGGTTCCCTGGGAAGCTAAGTGATCCTTTGCATTCCTGCCCCACCCCTCCTCCTCTTGTCCAAGAACACTATCACATTAAATGCAACTGATTCATTGGCTTATTGGTTTAATTCTTTGTTTTCTTCACAACAAACTTTTGAGAAAGAGAACTCAGCTTATGCATCCTTGTATCCTCAGGAGCTAGAAATAAATTTCTACTATTATAATAAACTATTAATAGAAATTATTATAATAAACTATGAATAGAAAGACATAAGTGAACATCAATGTGAAAGCAATACATAACATCAGCCGATGAGAGAAGGTGAAAGGTATTTCATAAATTCAAAAGACTTCTGTGATAATCCAAGCAAGAATGCTTTACAGAAAGAAAATCAAGCAGTGATTCATTATAAAAAAAATTACATCCCCTTCTAAGAATTACTCATCAAGAACATTATCTCTGCTACCATAGAATCAATCCAAAACCCGGGACGTAAAGAGACCATTCGTAGCCATTGAATTACAAGGTTTTAGTCATAAAATGCTTTTCGGGATCAAGCTGAAGTGAGATAAGCTGTGCGGGCTTTCTGGGCAACTGGGGAGCAACAGTATGTTGGCCACTAAAGAAGGCCAGTGAACGTTCATGACATTTTAAAATGAGCTCTTGTCATGAAATGTCATGTGCTTCATTATAGAATCTCAGCTCTTTGTGTGCATGTTATGACTATGGCCAAAGTAAAGGAAAACAGGAGTGTCTCTAAATCAATCACGGGCCATGAAGCCAGACAGACTGTATGACAGATGCGATTTTTCTTGGCACCACTTGGGCGTAACTAATTGATGACAATCATATGTCCATCCTGGCACATTTCCACAGGGGATGTGTGTGAATGTGTCACCACATCTGGATGCGAGGCATGCTGGGGTCCTCAGGCACAAGGACCTACTAAAACCAGAGGCCCAGCAGCTGCACTCAATGAACACTGTGGGAGCTCCACAGAGTGATGAAAGGACCAAATTACCGCAAACTGTAAATACAGATTTATTTCATTAAAATACGAGGTAACTGCTGCAGCCATCTCTTGTTCAAATAGACATTAGCTTCTAAAAAAAAAGAAGAAAAAAGAAATCTAGCATCTATATACATACATATTCCTGATTTTGAAAATTTGCATTTCTCCTATGAAAAGATGATAACACACAAAGATAATTTGTTACAAAGATCATGTTGAAAATTCAATATACTACAATAAAAAACTACAGTATATTCACATATAACTGTACCTTTAATATGAAAGACAGATGACCATAAATAGCTAAGTTGCCTAACTCACAGAGAAATCTGACTGAATAACTATGTTATTCTGATCCTATGCAATAAATTCTTAACAGATTTATTAAATTATTTGAACAAACTATGTCAACAGTCATGTGAGGCAGTGAAGAACTCTCATTGAAAAGCCTTCCATTCATAAAATTACTTTGATTAAAACATTTATACCTGAGAAACTGTTCATGTAAGTATAATTAAGTGTCTCTCACACATCTTAAGTGAAATAATAGTGTTTCCCAAGCAATGTGACAGAAATCACCCAACAATGTAGTCTGTCTCCGTGGATTAAATGCTAATTTTAATCAGATCAGAAACTAAAACTTCATTTGTCTTATCCTTTTTCTTTTCAGATCATTTTTCCCCATCTTTCTTACTTCCTTTCACATCCTGATTTCCTTCAAGCCGCCCAAAAGTCTTATGATGCTCTTCAACTCAGCCGTCTACCCATCTGACACTGAACTGATTTTCCAAGACATCTAGTGAACCTAGTGATCAATGGGTATAAAGAAAGGTATGTCCGATTAATCATTCCCTTCTCTAAGGACAAGACATGAAAGCCATCTTTCTCTACTTTATCATAAGTGCCACTCATCTCCTGAACGTTTATGTGTTAATAGAAGGCATTCCTAACACTTTAGACTTTTTCACATCTGGATTGAATAAAGAAAATAATTTCTTTTTAGGAAAATCATAAAAAATCTTGAACACACCCTTTGCACTTGTAGGTCTGCAAATACTCTAAGAGGTAAGACACGGACTACAAAGAAAGCATAGTTTAATACTCTATCTGAAAATAGAAGTAACTGAAAAGAAAACTTCTTACGTAAAAATTTAAAAATAGTCAATGACTTTTCTCATCTTCTATCTACAATTCATCAAAGATTACCATGAAACATGCAAATCCTTCAAATCACAGAATGCTGTTCCCACCACAAAATGGTATTTTGACCCTAAGTATTTGAAAAACACAAACTACAGTATGCAAGAAGGAGCGGAGAAAGAGTGAGAGTAAAAAGGGAGGATAGAAAGAAAGGAGGGAAGGAAGGAGCGAAACACAGCTGCCACCAAGACCATTCAGGCAACTCCCTGGCTGCATCCTCTAAGTCTCTTTCACCACTATTGATAGCTGAGACATTTAAATAAGAGATCAGGATTCTGTATCCAGTCTGACTACTTCTAGGCACACCATTGAGCTTATTTTCTTATCATCTGCCCCTAGGCAAAAGTGTAAGCTTATCATCTAAAAGGAATTTTTATTAACCGACATTAACGATTTTGTCAAGGATACAATTTACAGCTAGACAGGAGAAAGTTCTTAGCATTCTATGGCACACAGCATGACTGTGGATAACAACAATATATAGTTTCAAATATCTTAAAGGAGGAGGATACTGAATGTTCCCAACACAAAGAACCTACCCACGTAGGGGATGTGGCCATGCTAAGTACCCTGATCTGATCACTCTGCATTAGGAGGATTGAGTATCACAACATTACTAGGTACCCCCAAATATAAAAAAAAAATTTTTTTTTTTTGCAGTTTTTGGCCAGGGTTGGGTTTGAACCCCCCACCTCTGGCATATGGGGCCAGTGCCCTACTCCTTTGAGCCACAGGCACCACCCTGTTAAAAATGTTTTTAAATGAAAAAATTATAAAACATTATAAAATTTTTTACAAGTTTTGTCAAAACACGAACGTCCTGGTGAACAAGCTAATTCTATTTAATGAGTTGTCTTTCTCTCTGACTTACGGTGTTATGCCACTCCAACCAGCATCTCCACAAAATGGGCAGCGGTTGTGCTAAGAGGGATAACTCTAGGAGTTTTGATCTCTGACTCGTAAGTAACAACAGAGTTCCACAATGGGGGCCCTAAAGGTCAGTGGGACAGATGCAGAATATCTTGAGAGTTGCCAAGCTCATCACCCAGGGGTCCCATGTTTACAAGGGTCTCAAACACTTTTTCTAAGGCCATGGGGAATGATTTAGGAAGGCAGAGTCTGCAGGTTTGCTGTTATGTTTAAGGTCCTCCCAAGAGCAGTCCAGGGCCCAAATGGCAAGTGGCAGGAACAGCCACTGCTCTCATTCATATTTCAAAAAGTATCTGGCTTTATAAAAAGAGCACGTTCAGCAGCTTTTGATGATAAGAAGATAAGCTCAATGGATATCACCCAGATATCATGAGAGCAAAATCAGCAGCACAGTAACCAGCCCGCAGGTGTGTGACTCAGTCTCCCTCTGCTAAAGGTTCTCTTTTATGCCCTTTTGTTTTTCTTCAGTGTAAAAGGACACCAAGCAGACACAATTTACGTAATTCCAATGCTTCCCTTGACTTCATTCCCCAAATCAAACTATAGAGAAATCGGCTTCTGCTTATTCCCATTAATAAATATCCTGGAATATGTACTAAAAAAAATTTCTCTTTCTAAAAGTTAGGAGTCAAAGTTATTCTAGAAATGGCAAAAACAAAGCAGTAAGACCAAGACTAGAATAGGCTTTCATGTTGTGTTTTGTTACACTAACTCAGTTTCCTTACCTGGGATTACCTATGTAAAGGGCTTTAAGAAATGGCCATCTTTAAAGAAAAAAAAAAAAAAGGTCGCCCCTAAACAACATGGGTTTGAACTGCATGGGTCACTTACATACAGATTTTCTTCAGCCTCTGCCACCCCCGAGACAGCAAGGCCAACCCTCCTCTTCCTCTCGCTCCAGAGCCTACGCGACGCATAGACAACTGGGGATGAAGATCTGCATGGTGACCCACTTCTACTTAGTGAATAGTAAACATATTTTCTCTCTTTCTTGCTTACGATTTTCCCGATAATATTGCTTCACGATAAGAATACAGTGTATGATACATACAACATACAAAATCTGCATTAATTAACTATGTGTGTTATTGGTGAGGCTTCTAATAAACAGTAGGCTATTAGTCAAGTTTGAGGGGAGTCAAAAGGTATAAAGGGACTTTCAACTGTGCAGGGCTTCATGCCCCGCACCCCTGCATCGTTCAAGAGTCAACCGTATTTCCTTCTCTTCACACACACTGCAAGCCTCTCACGGTAAACGCTTACCTGACTTTTTTGCCTTGCTCAGTGAGCATCTTTACCAGATCAGCAATGGGGTACTGAGCTTTGGCTGCACAGAGACCATAGCCTGCAAGGAAGGTTAAGAACACAGAAGAATGTGTTTTTTATTTTAAAATTTATGAACTGCAACTCCTCTCTTGATCAAAACACATTTTTATGCCAACATAGGCAATCAGTTAACAGGAATTGAAAATGAAAGCAAATTTATAATCTGGACGCTTAAAAATACAGCCTGAATTTGAAATTCAAAATCTAATGATCTCTCCTCAGACTGCTGGGCACCCCCTCTTCACACACCACACACACACACCTGCGAACACCCTCTCCTCTCTTCTCTTCTCTTTCTCTCTTTTTTAAATCTTCTTCATACTTGGCTTTGATGACACTGTGGTCCCTGGGTTCTCCTAACTTCGTTTACTGCTCCTCCTCAAATTCCTTGAATAGTTTTTCTCCTTCTGTTTTCCCCCTTAAATGATAA
Organism: Otolemur garnettii; assembly: GCF_000181295.1. Classification (NCBI taxonomy): domain Eukaryota; kingdom Metazoa; phylum Chordata; class Mammalia; order Primates; family Galagidae; genus Otolemur; species Otolemur garnettii. The sequence goes on along the minus strand of NW_003852458.1, from coordinate 10,502,436 downwards.
AGTTTCCTGAGGCTGTTTAACTTTGCCCCTCACATTCCCCTTGATAATCTCAGAGTTCATCCCATGGCTTTACCAAATATCCAGTGACTCCCGTCTGCCCTCAAACCTGACCTGCCCTTTGAGCTCCAGCACAGCACACACACTGTCCCATCTCCATCACAACCTTAGTGTCTCAAAATCATAATAACTTAAAATTTCCCCCCACACCCAAGAAAAGAGCTCTCCCCATTTCTGATGTTATTACAGTTATAACCAAGAACTTTAGTCCCTTCATTCTCCCTTAGCCGTCCTTTTGGTCCATTCTACCTGCACAAAGAATCTCCCATCTGTCCCCACTTTTCTAGTTCCATTCTTCCAAAGGCCAAGTCTTTGCTCAAGCTATTCCCTCTGTTTTCTCCACTCCAGCATCATCCATCCTCTAAGGCTCAAAAAAATCCTCACTTCCCTATAAACCTTACAAACGCAAGGGAAGAAAAATCGTCTACACAGTCGGGTTAGCCCTATCACAAGCCACTGTACATTACTGATCTACCCATCTGACTTCACCACTACAAGGAAATTGCCTAGAAGGAAAAGATCGTGTCCTCTACAACTTTACATCCTTACGTGCCAGCACAGTGAATCTCCACAGGTAAGACCAATGCTACTCCGGCTGGGAGACTCATTATGCAGGAAGTGTCCCATGCCTCATGGTATATTTACTTATCTATTTCTACCAGTTGACAGTAGCAGCCCTACCTTATGACAACCAAAAACCCAACTCCATGTGCATGTTTCAAATGCCCGTAAAAACTGACACTGCCCCAAGTTGAGAAGGCTTGCCCCTTTGCTTTTAATTCTGCTAATATTTGTTATTTTTATCTCAGCACATAACCAACCAATAACCTACCTACATGTCAAATCAGTAGATTTTCTTTACAGAAGACGAATATGATAGCATGGTAAAGTTAAAATCGTAATCTGAAACCAAGGTATTAGCCATAGTACCCAGCGTTCTGTGAGAAGAGTGAAGAATAACTGGGCTAAACTTCAGAACACTGGGAATTGAGGCCTGGAGAGATATAATGACTTGGTCAATGTCCAGACCAAGCTCTTTGTAGTGCTACCTTATCTTACTGAAAATGGCATGATTCTTGATATTTATTTTTACAAGACTAACATTTACGGAGGGGGTCTACTGAGTGAGCCCAATACTCTCATGTACTACATATAATTTAATCTTGACAATAGACCCAAAAATTACCAATGAGAAAAAAATAACCAAGACTCAAAAATGATTTAAACATGTGTGGAATGACAGAAAGACATACCTATAACTCATACATCAAATTACAGAATCTCCACATGATCTACAAAACATTAAATCCTAGAATTCTCAGATCCCAAAATATTAAATAATATCTGAGAATATTTAAAATCTGAGAATTTAATATTTGAGAATCCCCAAAATATTAAATCCAAGTATTGTTCACTTAGTCGTCACAGAGTTGCTACTAAGTTTCCATTATATTGTTGAAAATAAACAAGTTCCAATTCTACTTCTTTCCTATTATAAAAAATTGTTTTAATGTAAACAAACATTATAGGTTGTTTGCTTTTTGGTATTTTTCTTTTTACCTGGAGTAATAATGATGCTGTTAGCTTCTCGGATCATGTCAATTGCATTGTCAAGGTTGATTTCCGTATGTGTGCCAGAAATTTCCATGGGTTTTCCACCAGCTGTTGAAGTGGTGCCATAGCCTCCAAGAATCACATTAGCCAAGGAACGATTCATTGCCTGGAGAGCAAAATTATCAGTTGTAAGAATTTAATATACATGACTTTTTAGAATAGTATAAATTTTGCATAAATTATATTTGGATTATTTAAAGATTTTTTTTTTTTTTTGAGACAGGGTCTCACTATATTATCCTCGGTAGAGTGCCATGGTGTCACAGCTCACAGCAACCTCAAACTCTTGGGCTTAAGCAATTCTCTTACATCAGCCTCCCCAAACAGCCAGGACTACAGGCGCCCACTACAATGCCCAGCTACTTTTTTGGTTGTAGTTGTCATTGTTGTTTGGCAGGCCCAGGCTGGGTTCAAACCCACCAGCTCTGGTGAATATGGCTGGTGCCCTAGCTGCTAAGCTACAGGCGCCAAACCTATTTAAAGAAGTTTAGTTCATCATTTAAAACCTCTTTTTTTTTTCT
>NW_003852458.1:10493469-10499793 GCF_000181295.1 Otolemur garnettii | reverse complement strand
TTGCTTTTTGCTCAGGCTGGTCTTGAACCCATAAGCTGAGGCAATCCACCTGCCTTGGCCTCCCAGAATACTAGGATTACAGGAGTGAGCCACTGCACCCAGCCTGATCATTTAAAACATTTTAACCAGATAAATTTGAGCCAGCTTCTGAAAATTATTTCAAAAATTTAAATGACAAAAGTCATCTAAGAATCACATTTTTTCTGCTCTCCAATCATTTGCATACTTTTATATTTTCAGTTAAAAAGTAAATAAAAACAAGTTAATGGAAAATTACCAGTAAAATCAAGAAATTAATGAAAAATTTAGGTCTACTTATTATTGTCTGAATGCTGTTCGAGCAACTTTTGCCTCCATATTTATTTGGATTTCACCAGAGTAAAAGAAGACTAACAAGAATGACAAGAAATAAGACTTTTATAAGGCAGCCCTACAGATCTCTCGGGTGAATTCTGCCACCAGCACGAGCTGTGAAGAGGCAACTAACAAGAATCAAAATCATAAGCATCCATTTCATTTAGAACTCTGGGCTCTCTGTCACCAAAAAAACGAGAAACGTAGGTATTAATACCATCTTATCATCCAAATCAATTACAGCTCCATGAAGCCCTGTACCTAAGTTGTAACAGAAGTAACTGAGTTCACTATTAGGATCCAAAACTATTTCACTTCCAATTATTAATGGAGCAGAGAGTCAGAGAACAACTAAATTAATGCTTTTAATTAAATTCTTAAGGTCCAGTCTGGCTTGAAGTTTTAAATCCTTAACACATTCTCCTATATTTAAATCCAATGTTTAATGAAAACCTGAATAACCAAATCTGAAACTTCTCAAACATTCAACTTTTGTTGACTTTAATAAATCCTTTCTAGTTTTTTTAAACAGAATTCCAAACTTCAGTTATCAAAAAATAGGTCCTACCAAATTTTTGCCCTTAAAAATTGATTCAAAGGACTTATATTTCTTTCATATATATAAGGTTTAATTTAAAAAAAGTCAAATGAACTAACACAGAAGTTTAGATCACAGAGGTCATGATTCAGAGGGCAGATGGAAAGGGACAGAACCATTTTAACTTGGCATAAAAGGGACCATTATTTTCTCCTATAAAACCGAATGGAGGAGAAGGAAAGAATTTCTGAGGACATTTAATTAATGTATACCACTTTTGATGGCATCTTGGAGAGAAAAAAAGGAACCACACAGTAGTTTAACAGTCAAAGTCAAATTGTTAAACGCGTATCCACAATTATGTCACCATTAAGCTAAATCCATGTGGTCTCTTAAAACTAAATTATTTTTCATTGCAACATCATATTTCCAACAAATGTTTAGGGTTTATTGTTGTTTTCTTTCTTTCTCTCTCTCTCTTTTGGTTTGCAGAAGTGATTAATGAAACTAATCACTGATGCAGAGATTGAAGAGTTCCCAGCTTCCAAGACAAAGAATTTGCAACACTGTCCAAGACTGTTCCTTTTTAGCTATTAAGCCCTATAATTAAAATCGTATTCTACAGTAAGGAGAAACATAATTTACATAACTCCAAGGACACTGTAAGAAATAAATTTGAAAAGGAAGGGTCATAAAATAGAAAAAACCTAATAACATACATATATACCATCCATTAGCATCTCCCATTCCAATGCTTTGTAGGTACTAATTGATTAATTAATCACAATGTAAAAAATAAAATACTTATTTTTGGTTTTGCTTTTGATCTATTTCATGCTATTCTATTTTCATTTGGAAATAGGCAATGAAGTGTAAAAATCAGATAATTTGGTCTAAAAATACTGTTCCATTTTTACAAACGTTTATATCCCTGGCAATCTGGATACTATCACAAGCAGCAGACTATAAAATCATAAAGAGGTTAATGTCTGTATGGGATCTGGATATAGACCAAATCATTGATTTGAGCTGGTTGTTTGGACACTGTCAACATTTTTCAGTTTTTGTAATATTGGGTGGTATGTAACCATAGCACTGGGCTCAGAGGATACCGAAAAGAATTCTTTGTCAGAACAAAAATTCAATTTTAGGGTTAATCACTTGGGGTACATTCCAATCCCTCATACATAATAAAACCCCTCTGTTCTGGTTTGAATTGCATGCTTCCTTCAATAAGTAACACAGAAGGCAATCTACTGCTACCATATTAACTCTAGGATATCTGCTACCATAACCTATCGGTGAGGTTTCCAAAATATAAAATGAACCAACACATAACATATTCATCTATTGTTCATTCAACAAACATTATTCATTTGAATATAGCAGGTGCTGGGCCAGTCTTCATAAACACAAAGGTGAATAATAAGTGGTGTCCTAAAATACTTTCTCTGTAAAAGGAGAATAGTATTTCCTCCTTTCACAATTAGTATGGGGATGAAATAAGCTAATATTTGTAAAGCACCCAGCATGATGCCTCCAGCATTGCACTAAAGCCCGACTTTGAGCAGCTATTTCGTTTTTATTATTCTCATCTACCTTGAACTGCTAAACACAGCCATAAAGAGATAGGTTCTTACCATAAAGAAGCACAAGCTAAGAATCAATGAAGGTTAATGTAAAAAGTCAGAATTCAAGAAAATTTAAGTCAAGAATTGAAGAAAAGAATTCTATGTTCAAAATCTAAAAATATGGCAAACCCGTTTATTTTTTGGTTGCTTCTTTATTTTGTAACAACATCTAACAGCAGAGAGCAGGCAGTAAAACAAGCACACTACAGATCGCTTTGCCCGCCTGGTAAATCCTTTATGGACATCAATTTCTGATGGCCCTTTAGCAAAGGCCATCAGAAAGATCTTACTCCCTTTGACCATATAATTGCACTATAAAAATTTGACCTAAGGAAATAAAAATGCACAAGATGGAATACTGCAACTAAAGAAAAGTTAAAAGAAATAATATGGATTCACATATATTATAGGACACCCGTGAGTTGTAATAATATGTAGGTATTATTAATTATAAAATTAAACATAAAACTAAATGCAAACTAAAGTTAGGGAAAAATACATTAAAAAAACAAAAAAAAGAAAAAATACATTAAATATAATGTATTTAAATATACACATAAAAAAACACTAGAATATCAATAAAGTCAATGGAAGTTTAAATGGTTTTCTTATTTATTCTTTTCTGTTTCTTCCATATTTCCTACATTAAACATCTTTCACTTTTGTTAATTTTTTTTCTTTTTTTGAGACAGAGTCACACTCCATCACCCTGGATAGAGAGAGTGCTGTGGCATCATCACAGCTGACAGCCACCTCAAACTCTTAGGCTCAAGCAATCCTATTGTCTCCAGTTTCCCAAGTAGCTGGGACTACAGGCATGTGCCAGAAGGCCCAGTTAGTTTAGTTGTTTTAGTAGAGACAGAGTCTCGTTCTTGCTCAGGTTGGACTTGAACTCCTGAGCTTAAGCAATCCACCCACCTCAGCCTTCCAGAATGGTAGGATTATAGGCGTGAGCCACCATGCCCAACCTATTTTTGTTAATTTTTTAAAATTAAGGTATCAGCTGTCCTTGAATCCAAATTAGTACACACTTGTTATTATAAACAGAGTGTTAATCTGGCCCAATATGATATTTATGGTTTAGGCAACAATAAGAATACCCCGGGTGGCTCAGTGGGTTAGGGCGCCAGCCACATACAGCCAGGCTGGCGGTTTTGAACCCAGCCTGGGCCAGCTAAACAATGACAAGTGCAAAAAAATAAATAAATAAAAAATACCCTGTATGTACAGTACAGGAATAAAAGAGTGTGGCAAAGGGTACACTTGAGGCAGTGAAAACAGAAAAAAAAAAGAACTAGTGAAAATATGTCAAGAAATGTGAAGGAATGGGAAAAGAGAGAAAGATGATACAGTTACAGAAGTACACAGAGAAGACAGCACTTTGAGAAAGCACCTCTTACTACCTCACTCTAGTTATTAGTAACAGTTACAGCACAGATTCCATACGAGTTCCTGTGGTTGCTATAACTAATAATAATAAAAGACACTAGACAAAGAAGGAAAAGGAGAGAAATAAAAGACACAGACAGATTTAAAGAAATACTGTTAATAAATATAAGAACCTAAAGAATAAAGGCAAGAAAGCACCCATGATGACACTTCCAGACTAGATATAAATTTTCCTCCTTCCCCTCCCCTTATCAGTATGCCACTGGCTTTGTTAAAATTAAAATCTACCCATTTAATTTTAAAATCTTAAGTTTCTGGCAAACCACAAGTAATAATGAAAATCTGCTGCCCCCTGCTGGCCATCCAAATTCATCAAACGAGGCAAAGTCAAATGAAGAGTTAAAAGTTCATTTTTAGAGAAAATGATATTTCTAGTACCACTGAATAGATTTTTCTTCTTCATAAACATTTATATATATAAACCCCAAATTCTGACACTTTTAAAACATGGTATATAAACTTCCACCTTTCTAAATTCCTGAATAACTCAAGTGATTCCATTTTAAAATCTTTTAGTGTACTTTGAATATGGGCTATCAAATCCTTTGTTTTACAATATGGCCAAAGAAACAAAAATATTTTTATTATAAAAATATAACTTTGGCATTCCAAATTACAATGATATTTTCAATTATTTCAAAGGTAAATAAGGATTATTTTCGAGTTGTAAACTCACATTCTGATTTCGCTTAGTTTCATGCCTATACTTTGTCATTCAAAACTGTTAATATTACTTAGAGCAGGCGTCCTCAAACTATGGCCCGCGGGCCACATGCAGCCCGCCTAGGACATTTATCTGGCCTGCCGGGTGTTTTTGCCACTGCTGCTTTGCAGCCAACAGTAGCTGACTCGTCCTGGGGCCTGCAGTCCGGCCCTCCAACAGTCTGAGGGACAATGAACTGGCCCCCTGTTTAAAAAGTCTGAGGACCCCTGACTTAGAGAATAATATCTTTAATTTGAAAAAATTTTCTAGTTCAATGTTTAATTATTTGCAAGATATTTTCTTGGCATCAAGAAGAGAATTAGAAACAAAAAGGAAGTAAGTATTCGTGTTATCACTTTCTTCTGTTCTTTTTTTAAAAATCATGCTGACCCCACCCTATGGTTCATTCTATAAGGGTACGTGTGAATCTCTGTAAATGTAGAATATAAATGTTTTAACACAATAACTAAGAAAAAGACATGAAGGCTATGTTAACCAGTTGGATGAAAGTATTTCAAATTATATACAGAAACAGTACACTGTACCACATGATAGTATTAATGTACACTGCTATGATTTGATAAATAAATAAATAAATAAATATGTAAAAAAAAAAAAATCATGCTGACCACAACAAAACTTCAGCATAAGTACTTCCTCAGACAACCAGTGGTAACCAAATTACCAATGTAATTTGAATAACCCTCTCAGAAACATGGAACTGAGCATATAAAGAGTCTGTAAAAATGAGCACACTCTTTCACTACTATTTCTGTGAATCTATCCCAAGACAAAAATCAAAATTGTCAGATATATTTATGTAGAAACAGAAATAAAAATCAAGCATCAAATATACAGCATTAGAGAAGTATTAAATAACTTTCATATATCCATGTGACAGATTAGTACAAAGTCCCCAAAAATAATATCTTAAAGGCATCTTAAGGATTACAAAAAAGCCAAAAATATCATATGTAAGTTTAAAGACTTAAATGTAAAATGATACACGATATGATCAGACAAGTAAACACACAGATATGTAATACACAAAAAATAAAGAATAAAAGAAACCGAAATGTTATGTGTTTACCTCCAAATGTAGACAGAGATTAGATTGTTATCGTCCCATTTAACTTTCCTAATTCACTATAGTTGGATGCTTTAAATATAGTCCTAGAAATTTCTTCAAATAAAACACTGCTATTTCTGCTGAAGGGAATTAAAGTTAACATACTGGCTTTTATGCCCAATAAAAGAAACAACGAGCACATCCATACTTGCAGAACACCATCTACTTTTCTTTCACATAAGTGTTTCTTACCACACACATGATGTATGACAGGATAGCACCAGAGGAGCCGATGAGCGCACCCACAATGGTCAGCAGGTTGTTGTTGAGCAGGAAGCCCTCGGCACACAGGGCCCAGCCTGAGTAGCTGTTCAGCACGGTGATGACCACAGGCATGTCGGCACCCCCAATAGCAGCTGTCAAAGTCACACCCTGGGACAAAAACCAAAGCACAGCTCAATATGAATAATATAAAAATAAGGGCAGCACCTGTGGCTCAGTGAGTAGGGCACTGGCCCCATATACCAAGGGTGGAGGGTTCAAAGCCGGCCCCAGCCAAAGCTGCAACAAAAAAATAGCC
>NW_003852458.1:10490078-10493280 GCF_000181295.1 Otolemur garnettii | reverse complement strand
AAAAAAAAAAAGAGTTGGAGGTTGCTGTGAGCTGTGATGCCACAGCATTCTACCAAGGATGACAAAGTGAGATTCTTTCTCTAAATAAATAAATAAATAAATAAAATAATAATATAAAAATAAAACTTCTGACATTTAACATCTTGGCTCTTAATTAGTCTAGTTTTCTAATTATTCTATTCCATCATGGCTCTTAAGAGAGAGAAATGTAATTAGACTATAATTAAACAAAATATTCTCAGTCCCTCCCTAAGTAAGTACTTTTTCAATCTCTGGCCTCTTACCATGACAGAAGAGAGAGCTGACACAGAGCCCAGACAGAGAATGCCAGTGGTAAAGCTTGGATCCATCATGTATGGGATTATTCCACCTACACTTGCAGCCAGCAAGCCTGCGTTGAGTAAGTGCCTTCCAGGTAGGAGGAGAGGGGCAGAATTCAGGATACCTGGAACCAAACACATGTTACTCAGAATTGAGAATAAGTAGCAAAAAACTCCTTCCCGCACAAGCAAGTATGTATTTTTTCATCCCAAATTACCAAATGTAATAACATAGTATTTTAAAATATCATTTCATGTCACTTACATAACATAGTATTTAAAATATAACTTTATATCACTTAAATAACATAGTATTTAAAAGATATCACTTTATATCACCAGACAGGAAACATAAAAGCAAATTAGAGTTGTTACAATAACAAACATTAACAGAGACAGGGAAAATAGGGTTCAACTTAACTGTTCTTTCCCTTACTTTGATCACATAAAAATTTCCTTACTCTGTCGAAGAATCTTAAAAGGTGATTTTATTTAAAACTTCAATATGAGTCTTGCCTGTTAGCATTTCTGATTCTATCACCTGAGCCCACAGGAGAAGACCCCTTGCTTGTTAGTTATTTCTAAAGACAGCATGAGATAAGAATATTTGAGGTTTCGATTTCCTTTTTGATTTTTAAGTTTCACGAAAGTTCCCTACTTAATTTTAATGACTTTATTATGGGGAGGAAAGCCCATGTTTTTAAATCACAAACTAGTCTCTCCAGAGAGTCACTTTTTTGTGAAAACACTGAAAGCAGCTTCTGGGGGGCTTTTCGTTCACTTCCAGTTTCACGATTGACTTTAGCAGCAGCAAAAGTTGCCAAGCTAGAGCTTTAAAACACATATTTGTTTTCAAAATAAGTGTTGCTTATGAATTACACAGATTTATTCAAGAAGCTTCTCTCTATCCTGGAAAGTACATGAAGTTTATTTCTATAAACTCTGTACAGACTTCTCTAACCAAGGATTACGAAGATGCTATTTTGTTCATATGTATTATCGAATGTCAACTGGTCCCTCCATGCAAATTTCTGGGCATTAATTCCTCTATTCCTATCTAGAGAAGAAACAGCATCAGAATTTTATGAGACTTGTGAGGATCAGTTAAGGGGAACCATCTTCAAGGGGGGAAAACTTTTTCTTACATACTTCTGTGTGCTACCCACTCTGTACCCAACAGTTTCTACTGGACCTTTGAATACCCTAAACAATACATATTTGCCTCCATATAAATCACTTACCCTGCAGTTTTCCATAGGCAACAAGAGACCCACTAAAGGTGACACCACCGATGTAGGTGCCAAGATAAGCCACGATCTTGGTGAGATTTGCTGCTGCGTCCACAGCAAAATGCGGATATTCTACAATATATTCAGCTATACAAGTAAGTACAGCCGCCAAACCCACCAAACTGTGGAAAGCAGCAACTAATTGAGGTAAATCGGAAATCTGAATGCGCTTGGCAATTGTCAGTCCTGTTGGGAAATGAAGGTCAAAGAGAAATTAAAACAGAAACAAAAACCACCCTTAAGAGTTTCCATGTTATTTGGAGAATACTCTCCTAAGTATCACAAGAATGGAAAAACAAGCATCACATGTGCTCAATACTAATTTGAAACTTGCAGATTAATAACAGTGTGGTCCCAGGAGAGAAAACCCCAGGAAATCCAAGAAGGGGGGTTGGGGAGGTGTGTTTGCAGGTCATTCCCCAATGGCATCAATGTGACTACATTGTACACTTCCTGTGTGAAGGACACAACTACAACTTAGATTTTATCTTACAAATACAAACGATGGAACCTAATTGTATGTACTGCCATATTAATCAGAAATGTAAAATAAAAAAGTTCCATCATTGTAATCAACAAATATGATCTAATTTTAAACATGGGTTAAATAATCTCTCTGGGGGCTATGCAGAAGGTAAACACACTGGCTACATGCAGGTTGAGCATCCCTTATGCTTGGGACTGAAAGTATTTCACATTATGGATTTTGGGGGATTTGGGAATATCTGCATATACATAATGAAGTATCTTGGGGATGGAATGCCAGTTTGAATAGTAAATTCATTTATGAGTCATGTATACCTTATACACAAAGCCTGAAGGTAATTTTACACAAGCTTTTAATGGTTTTTGTATATAAAATGAAATTTTGGTAAAGTACTTATGTGGGGGATTTTCCACTTTTGCTATGGTGTCTATGCTTAAAAAGTTTTGGACTTTGGAGCATTCAGATTAGCATTAGGGATGCTTGACCTACATACCCTTTCAAAAAAGCAGTTTTTCTCCATATGACAAACCCAGACACACAACATCAATGCATTCCTCTTCCCCTCACAAACTCCTGACACTTCCCTAGCCAAACACTTCGGGTTACTCAGAGGTCCAATTAAATCCCCTTAAACTTTCCCCTCTATAACCCAGGCCTCTTCTCTCTGGTCAGTGCTGGCCCTGAGCACACAAAAAACACCTGAAATATGGTATGAAGAAGGCCTAGTTTTTTAAGGAGAGTGGGTGTGAGCCATGTCCAAAGGTAAGAAAATGCCAAACATCTGGATAGTGGATGCTCAATTAGAGGAAACTCTGGAGTTTCATGGCTATAGGTGTGTAATATAGAAGGAACGTGGCTCAGAATGTTTGCTCACATCATATCTAAGGTTTTCCCATCAGGAATGTAGATAGCACAAGCAGTTGCCTTCAGTACCTTTCTGTAGATTACTAAGAAGGGACTCAACGCTTTCCCGGGGAAGTATAAAAGTAGGCCTAAGCTAAGGTGGTGCTGGGGAATATTTAACAACCAGTTCTTGCGGGGAAAAACATGTGCAGATAGAAACACATGAGTTTGGGTGGCACCTGTGGCTCAGTGAGGAGGGCGCC
>NW_003852458.1:10483238-10489877 GCF_000181295.1 Otolemur garnettii | reverse complement strand
AAAAAAAAAAAGGAAGAAAGAAAGAAACACCTGAGTTTTTACTGATATAAAAGTATGTATTAGCACACAATTTTCAAATAATAATAAAATAAACAATACTCTTTAAGTTCTATATAGATCAGGGAGGAGTGAGGTTTGAGGGAGGGAGGGTAAAAGGCGGGACCACACCTATGGAGCATACGGCAAGGGTACAAGTCAAATCTGTCAAGTGTAGAACATAAATGTCAACACAATAATCAAGTAAATGAGGCGAAAGCTATGTTGACTTGTTTGATGTAACCATGTCAGATTATTTTAAAAAGTCAACACATTGTATCCCACATATGCATAAATGAACTATGTGTATATGACTTAAGAAAAAAAGTTAAAAAAAAACCTTAACTGCAAAAAAAAAAGTTCTATATAGATCAATTGACTTTCATAGAATGCTTTTCTTAATCTTTCCTAAAGTCTCATATCTATAACCAACCTAGTATTTGCAACTGATGAATGAGTGCGCTTCTGACCTGAACATTAATACTTCCCATTAACAAGATGAAAGTAAAGTAATAAGATGTGTGTGAGGACTTCATTTGTAACCCATGGAAGTGACTTCTTCACTAAATCTGATAAGTTTTCAAACAGTGGAGGAATATTTGCTCAATTTGAGGTGCTATTCACAGCTTGTGCTTAGTCAAAACACATTTTAAGCACAAGCTGAATTATTAACATTTTCTCCATCAGTTTCTGAGGTCTGAACAATAAACAATAAATCGAATGCAGATATGTAGCAGTTACTTCTACGCTGCAAACACTGTTACCACGTCCAAGTTCAACCTCCCAACATGACGTCACTCAATGTGAAACTGGGCAGAGAGGTGCAGAACCATCACCCAGTACTGTACACGTAGGATGGATACAAATAGCCTCAAGGGCATAGATAATAAAACCTAGTTAATTAGAAAATTATACATTTTATTATTATTACCTTTTTCTAATAAAATTTAAGTTTCTATAACTTAATGTTTAATAATGGCTATGTTTAACAACCAGCTCCCAAAATTCCTGAAAATTTAACCATCAGTCCCTATATGCTAGCTTCTGAACTGGATTAAAACACTGGTTTTTCAGTTGGTATATGATTTTTCCAAATTTTTAAGAAGTATATGAAGAAGAATCTTCTGCTATTTGTGCCCAGAATGAAAAACAAGCCTATATATATAGTACATAAGTATTCTATTCCCCCATTCTAGATCAGCTAAATGGACCCAGTAAAGGAAAATAAGAATTGAATACACGGTGTTTTTTGCCCACAATATTGACTCAGTTGATGTACTTAATGTTTTAAAATGTTCGTACTTGAATAAGAATTATACCAACTGGGATGAATTTTCACCAAAATAATATACAGCAAAGTAATTTCCACTAAATGCAGGAACCTACAAGTGCTTACCTATGGTACCGCCCAAAGCCATCATTCCAGACATCTGAGCTAGCAATTCTGGACTGGGTTTTAGGCCTCCAAGGGTGGCTGCCAGGCCTCCGGCAACCCCAATCATGCCCAATGCATTGCCAAGACGAGCTGTTCCCTGAGTGGAAAGGCCAGCCAAGGCACCAACACAGCACAAACCGGAGCCTAGGTACATGATCTTTTCAAAGGAAAGAGAAGAGAGAGATTATTAGAACTTTCATTCAATTAGCATAGAGAGGAACTTTGCCTCTCTCTCTTGTGGAAGCATGATTCTCTAAGAACAATTTTAAATTTAGACAATAGAGGGACAAATTCAAACCCTTGCTTTAATATTTCAGTATATTTTCCTACCTATTGTTAACATATGAAATACATACTTTGTATTATATTTGCAATTATACCATTCATGTAAGTTGGTTTCTTCTAGCTTTGATATCATGCACTAATATATATATACACATATATGTATTTGTATGTGTATGTAAGTGAAATGGACTTCTTACTGGATCTGAAAATACCAACCCTGATCAAATGTTATAAAAGAGCCAAGCCCTGGCTTAAGTGCAAGGGACTGTGCCATATATTTTACTTATGTTGGAACTGAGCCTCGTGACAATGACAAGAGGAAAAAAATCATTACCCTAGTTTTACAAAACAGAAAATCAGAGCTTAAAAAGATTGTGTAATTTCTCCAAGGTCAAATGATCAATAAAAAATGGCACATTTAGACTTGGGTCTCTCTGACTCACTGTTCCAACTGTTCTCAAAAAATATTTTGTTCATTCAACAAATACTACATGTTGGCAACACCAAAGAGACAGTGAAAAGAGATGGGAAACACAGAGTCTGAAACACAGGTAAGGTTCTATTAGACTTCAAGTTGGAATTTCCAAAGATCAACTTGATTATTTCTGTTTTTCTATACATGAACGTTTAAACTATGTGTTCTTGGTTGAACTGGCATAACATGCCTTGCTAACAAGAGATGATACACTGAACTTGTGAAAGAAGTGGGAAAGGATGGAACAGTACTTGATAACAAAAATTGTTATCATGATTATTCATGGCATGAATTGTTATCATGATTATTTCATGGCATCTTTACAATCCAGCCAGGTACATTAAGAAAATACTAATAACTTTCTCAACGCTTTTCACATGTGGAAAAACTTAGAAACAAACAGGTTAACGCACATTTAACACATTAACTGTCACATGAGTTGTATTTAACTAACACTAGTTTTGAGCCCAGGGCCCTGTGAAGCATATCTAACTCACATGTCTCCTGACCTATTGACCTAATAAAACACCATGACCTCAAGGAAAAAAAATGTTTCTAGGGTGTCAGTCAATGTGTTAAACTCAGTTAGCAGGTAACTCTGTGTCTTAGAATCCAGGGTCCTAATCTGGAGGAGAAAGGGATGCTTTGTTCAACCAAGTGTTTCCAGGGTTATCATATTTGCCTAATAAAAAGTTGTATTTGCTTCACAGTTTGAATTTTGGTAACATTCATTTGAATTTTGGTAACACACATTTGGTAACATTATTAACTAATAATGTTAAATCTAGTAAGGAAGAAAATACCACAGTAAAAATTAACACATTCAGAAGAACCTCTTACTTGTTCAATGTTATAACCGCTGTAGAGGGCAGCTAAATATCCACCCACAAAGGTGCCAGCAGGGAGCAGATACAGGTAGTTGTATTCTGGGGGGTCGGTGGGACGCTTGAACATGTCCAGCATTCTCTGAGTCACCAGGAAGCCACCTTACCAAAGCAAAGGGAATAAAAAAACAGAAAGAGGTATTTCGCTGAGCTGGGTGATTTTTCACAGTGCTACAATTTTTCTATTTTAAGCACATCTTTACTACTTAGGGACAAATGTAATTTTAAGCAACATTTTAGAACCTCAAAATTTAAAGTCATTCCGTTATTCAGACCAATTCTGCTGGAGTGGAAAACAAAACACTAAATATATTCAGGAAGAAAACTTGCTATCAGAATGCAAAACCAACTATTTCTGCAGGACTAAAAGCAAATAGCCATTCAAAAAGCTTGGGAAGCAAAAGATCAAAGGGCTTTTTTTTTTCCTAATAGGTGATTGTATTTGTTAAACCCAGTAATAAATGATAAAAGGAAAAAAATACCCTATCAATAGACACCAGCTCTCTTGAACACATTAAACAATTTTTACTTATAAAATAGTATCAAATGAATCCTAGCACAGGAGTGGTGTGCTAGGCTTCCCATTTTTAAGAACAAATACTGGCTAGGATAAGACAAAAGATTAAAATTTTATCTAAAATTAGACTTATTCATTGATGTTATGGTGGTACCTCTAAGTCAACTTAATTTGAAACTATGCATTCAAAACCTTTCCAGGTAACTTACAGTAAGACATCATTTTGTTTGTTTTAGGGCCAAGAGCGTTGTTCTCTTATCAATAAAAATTACAGATGGGCAAAATGACTAATTTTCCTTCTCAAAGAGCATGTAGGGTCTCAGCGAAACATTTTTTTAAAGTCCCACCTAGGTTCTTGAAATCAGAATGTCTATTTTAGGCTGATTTATATTTGCTATGTCTGCATTAAAAATAGCACTCTGGGCCCTCTCACCATGATCGTACCTGCGATGTTGACTGAGGATATGAATGCAGCCAGGGCAGCAAGGCCCTGCGGGGTCGAGGAAGGATACAGGTGTCCGCCCATTAGCGCCAACCCACCAACTGCAGTCAACCCTGGAAAGAAAGCATCAACACGGGGAATCATTACAGTGACACTGCCAAATCAAGTGTCCTCACACACATAGATGCAGACAGAGAAAAGTTCTCAACTTCATCTGTAATTCCTGCTCATTAAAATGCATAAAACCAACTGTACCCCCATCAAAAAAAAAAAGTAAGGCAGCTTTCTTGCACCTCCATGAAAATGATAGACACAATTGTCCTGATGAAGACTGTTTCAAATTCCCATCATTCTCACTTAAAGTACTACTGTGGGCAAAGGGTTAACAAAACCTTTTCTCCTTCTGCTTAAGAAGTGTTGTTTGTTTTTGTTGAGACAGTCTCATTATGTCACCCTCAGTAGAGTACTGTGGCATCACAGCTCACAGCAACCTCAAACTCTTGGGCTTAAGCAATTCTCTTGCCTCAGCCTCCCAAGTAGCTGGGACTACAGGCGCCCGCCACAACGTCTGGCTATTTTTTGGTTGTTGTTTTCTTTTTTTGGTAAGCCCGGGCTGGATTCATACCCACCAGCTCTGGTGTATGTGGCTGGTGCCCTAGCCACTGAGCTACAAGCACCGAGCCCTGCTTAAGAATTTAACCTTTTAACTTTCTAGCTGTCTTCCACCAATACATATAAATCAACAAGGCAGAAAACACTGCTATGGTAAAAAGTGACTCTTGCTGGATAACTAGCCTCTAAACTGTGAGGAACTATTCATGAGCTGTAAATGCCTGATGGGATGCCTAGCTTGCGCTTTCCTGACTATGGAACTTCTTGGAGCTGGACACGTTCGTTCCCTGCAGAAATCCTGTAAGCTCTGCCTATGGCAATGCTGTAAGAGACAACTACAGTTCTGAGGCTTCCGGGCCAGGGCAACTCCCACACCTCAGCAATGTGGAGTCCTTCCCTCATATCTGAACCATCGCAGGGGCCCAAAGAGAACAGCTCCTGGGCGGCTCTGTGGACTGCTACAGGGACAGCTGAGAAGACTCACACCAAAGAGAAACGCCTGATGCTGCCCCACTGGTGGGCGACCTGCGTCTCCTGTCCCATAAGCTTCACAGTAAACCTGAGGCCACGTGGGGCTTACTGTCACCTTATTAGACTGAATGTGTTCTCAAAACTAAGAAAAGCCCCTAAAGGATGGTCCAGCTCTGATTGTGTGAAACACTGGGTTTCAAATTTTATCAGTAGAGTCCTTTCCTTAAAGGAAATTGTAGTTGAAAGAAATAGGGTCAAGCTCTACGCTGCTTGACATGAGCTAGCCGAAAGGACTGACCTTCTTCCTCAGTCACAGCCCCATGTCTCACTTCTCTGGCAGCCCCCTGAGTCACTACAACGACCGCCTCAGATGCCAAGAGAAATAACTTGAAAACACAAACTTTGTGGCTTCACAGACAGCATTCAGAAAGCTGAAAACCCCTATGAAAACCTGAGATAAGGACAAACAAGAGAGGAACAAACCTGAGATTGCATTAGTCACAGACATCAGTGGTGAGTGGAGGGCAGGAGTCACTCCCCAGACAGTGTGGTAACCCACAATGCCAGCCAAGCCGAAAGTAGTCACCATCTGAGAAAAAGCTAGATTGGGGGCCACCATGCCCAAACCCAGCATCCCGGTGAGACCTAGAGAAAGAGCAAGGAGCGTAAGCTGCCGTCTAGTTATCTCAGTAAGATTAAAAGCACACACCCATTCACATACGAACTAATGTGTGGAACAGTCAGTGCTTTTCAATTCCACACCCTTGTCTGATTCAGACATATGGTGACCGGCACGTGGTGGGGAGGAATACAGGGGCACACGGTGGGCAGAACCCAACTTTCTGACCACTCCCAAATAGATTGTAATGATTTAGTAATAGTATTTACGGGTCACCTTACTAACAATTTGCACATTTTCCTCTGTGTAGCTTTTCGTCTTCTGTCCTGTAACTGTCATTGACAATGCCACATGTGTTTACACAAGAGTTTTTATTACAGAATTACAGGCCTATAGAGGACCAAGCAAAGCACTTTCAGCCTGGGCAGGACATAACCTTTATGAGACAGGACTTTTATGAGGCCAATTTTCTGTCACTCTCGAATTTGGCTGAGGAAGAGAAGTTTTAAAAGAGTAGGAAGAATTTCATTCACTCCAGCACCTCCCCAAAACATATGGCTTCCACCCACCCGGGACACAGTTTTGCAATTGCTCCTGAGTCTGGACTGGACTGCTGGCTAGGGCAGTAGGCTCCAGCCTCAACACCAAGTCAGCAAACAGGATTGTACAAAGAAAAGGGAAAGAAAATACAAATTAAATTAAGAATGTGCAGAATACAAACAGTCAGCTCTGAACATACATCTTTAATTACTGCCTTCCTTAATGGCAAACATGTGGATGGCTATTCTGCAATAGAAGAGAGGGTTACCTAGTGGCCAGTAAAAACAGAATGACAGTGGGTGACCAGGGAGCTGGACGTTAAC
>NW_003852458.1:10463384-10483218 GCF_000181295.1 Otolemur garnettii | reverse complement strand
ATTCAATAAGACTGTAATTTTAATTTATATTTTCCTACCCACAATCTACATTTCCAGAGTACCCATGCACAGCCCATTAACCATCTGGGGAGAGAGTTAAAAAAGCTATTGTTTTGCCTTCCAATTAAAAACTAGAGATGCTGTATAGCGTGGTGATTAAGAATATATTTTCTTTTTTTTTTTTTAGACAGAGCCTCAAGCTATCCCCCTGGGTAGAGTGCCATGGCATCACAGCTCACAGCAACCTCCAACTCCTGGGCTCAAGCGAGTCTCCTGCCTCAGCCTCCCAAGTAGCTGGGACTACAGACGCCCGCCACAACGCCTGGCCATTTTTTGGTTGCAGCCATCATTGTTGTTTGGCAGGCCCGGGCTGGGGATTTGAACTCGCCACCTTAGGTGTATGTGGCTGGCGCCTTAGCCGCTTGAGCCACAGGTGCCAAGCCAAGAATGTATTTTCTTAAGTCAGACTGCCTGGTTCAAATCCTGGTCCTGCGGCCGCTCACCAGCTGTGTGATATTAGGGACATTACTTAACCTCTCTGTGTTTCAGTCTCCTCATCCATAAAATGATTACCCATCTCTGTCTTCATCTGGAAAGAAGATAATAATAACTCAGCTCACTAAGTTACTGGAAGGAAGAAATGAGATCATGTATGTGAAGAATTTAGCACAACATGGACCGCTTGCTAAATGCTAGTGTTATTATGGCCATGTTAGCAGAGAAGCACTAAATATCATAATCCACAGTGCTTGGTGTTGGGCATCTAGGATAGAAATCATATCACACCTCTGAAGGTGTTCTTATCAACTATTTAATAAATTAATGCCTTTTTATATTTAATGGTGTCTATTTCTATCATCTGTGTAACAGAGGAAGAGAAAGAGAGAAAAGAGAGGGAAAAGAAAAAAGACAAATACATTGCTATTCAGATAGATTCCTGACACATATAGAAGAAAAATACTTTTTTTAAGATAAAGGAGAAAGTTCAAGGTAAAGGGAAATATAAAACCATTCGTTGGACTATGCCATTGTCATGTCTGATAAAAAAAAAAAAAAAGAAAAACAATGTACTTTGACTTAACAAATCTAAAGGAACCTAGAAAATAAATCATTATATGGGTTGCCCATAAAGTTCCTGTGCAATTTAAATTTAAATGAATGTCTTGCTATATTTTCTTATGAATCTCTAAGAGAAACCAGAGCCTACTCACATGTGTAACAGAGGGTATCCTAACAGTCACCATATATATAGACACGGGGAAAATGGGAAATTACAGCTAAATGTTCCTTTATTTACAAATATGCATTATAAAATTTTACAAAATATTTCTCTTATGTAGACAGAGAAATACAAAAATGTTAAATATAATATGGGTTTATGAATTTTTCCTATTTATGGCAATCTTTGGTAAGCCCTCTACAATAATTTGTTTCTCTTTTTTTAAATAAATGAGTGCAAGTAGGGACACTGTCCCATCTACTCAGAACTAGCTTTTTTTGGTCATTTTGCTGAGACTTGTTCTTTATTCAAGGAGAGTTACATGTTTAGCTTTAAAACATCTGGACTCACATGGGAATTTGGAGAATGCTGAGGCTACAAGAATTCTATGTGCCTGGTTCTGGGCCTTAATTCTTTATAGCTTGTTTTTGGTTTGTTTTTCTTTTGGCTCTAAGGATATCTAAACACTTTTAATTCAGTCTGTGAGAGAGAAACCAATTTAAAAATCAAGTATCCATATGTCAGCTTCTAACAATATATAGCCAGAATGATTAGTATTTTACTATAATTATTTAGTGTTTTCATAAAGATAAATTAAACAAAGAGTTGTGTTAATTGTAAAGAAATATCAAAATTTAAAAATTGAATTTACTGGCTCCGTAACTTGGAATGTCAAATATTCAAGGACTACAACTTGTACCATAGCATTTACTCTTCAAAAGAAATATTTGGTTTCCCAGTCTTACCCAAATGGGCAGACAATCACAACCGAAGTTTTATGCATCAAAAAAAACTATATTTTCACTTAATACCAGCACAATCTGACATACACCATTACACACTATATTTGATATAAATGAAAATAGCAACAATATTTAAAATGCTTTCTATGACAGGAGAAGTTATGGCCTGCATATTATTACCCATGCCTTCATTCCAGGATTGAGCACAGGCCTGTATTTTTTGAGTTGATCGACGCAGTCTCCACCACCACTGAGGTGGGACGAAAAATACGTTGGTGAAAAATCAGGTCTATCGGGACCCTTTACCAATGGAATCCAAAGTACAACAGCATTGCACCCACTCGCCTTGACAATTAACATATTACTGACAAAATTCAAACAATTCAGACTGTGACCCATGGGATCCTCACCTGCTGTATACGCCGAAGCCGTGGTCATGGTCTTCCTGAAGGGCGTAACAGTAGCTGCTTTTTCAGCTTCCAGCTCAGCCACTGTTTTCTGTTTTACTGGAGCACCTTGAGGAATATTTTTTGGTGTGGGAGCCGGGAAAATCACTTCTCCATCCTAGCAGAAATTAGAAAATAGCATTTTTTTTCAGACAGAGTCTCATTCTTGCCCTGGGTAGAGTGCTGTGATGTTATAGCCCAAAACAACCTCAAACTCTTGGGCTTGAGCAATCTTCCTGCCTCAGCCTCTTGAGTAGCTGGAACTTACAGGTGCCTGCCACAATATGCGGCTAATTTTTCTATTATTAGTAGAGATGGGGTCTCACTGTTGCTCAGGCTGGTCTCGAACTCCTGAGCTCAAGCAATCCAACCTGTCTTGGCCTTCCAGAGTGCTAAGATTACAGGTGTGAGCCACCATGCCCAGCCAGAAAATAGCATTTTTTAAAAATCAATTCAGCATTTCAAAACCACTTACAGAAGATAGCTGTTTAAAAAAAAAAAACTGTTCTCTTAAATATAATTTTATATAAATAAATTCATATAATTTGCAAAATTTTATATAAATATGCTTGTGTTACACATACAGAGATACATAATTTATATGTGTAGAATGCAAAAATGCAAATCAAACTCATAAAAGCAGATAGGAAGGGAGAATGTGTAATTTTTACTTTATTTGATTTCTGCTTGTTTGTTTTCTCAAAAGCAAGTACGTTTTCAGTGAGTCATGTGTACTTAAGTCTTTGAAATATTTCTCTTTAAATCATTCTGCATACTTAAACAATTGTATTAGCATAAATCTGGCACATCTATACTTTATTAAAATATATCTCAATTCCAAAATAGCATTCTTCCATAAATAGAAATCCTAAAACAAATTTATATTAAAAACAGGAAAGAACAGATTTCCTTACTTACCTTCATGACTACAGTTCCTCTAATGACATGACCCATTGTTCCAAAGTCAAAGTCATCTTTCACTTCAAAATAAAAATTATCTTTGTCTGGGCTGATGGCTTTCAGGAGTTTGGTGATGTTGTTGGAATACAAGGTGCTGGCTTGAGTGGCCATTCGGCTGGGAAGGTCTGTGTAGCCCACATGAGTAATTCCCTAAATGAACAAAATTATAGTCAAAAAGGTCTATTGCTATAAGCTCATGTTCCTTCTAGGGCGTTTCACATTCATAGTCGATGTGAAATTTTGAAATTATCTTATAAGTATATACGCATACCCACAAATAGACCTATTTCAAAAGTAGATTTAAATGGGCCTATGGTTAACCAAAAAAAAAAAAAAAATTGGGCTTCAATTTCTCCAAATATTTAAAGGAATAAACACCCCTTTATAAATCAGTAATGACAAGAGAATTGATTCACAGACAGAAAATATTTTTTAATACCTTATGAATATAAAGTTCTCCTGGCTTAGTGGTTTCAAAGTTTCCCCCAGCTTCGGCAGCTAAATCCACAACAACTGAACCTTCCTTCATTGACTCAATCATTTCTTTAGTAAATAAAACTGGAGCTTTTTTACCTAATAAAATCAAAGAAAATAATATAAATTATAATTTTCTAAACACTTATATTTTCCTAATTATTACAGTCATCTCTAGGCATTCAGGAATTTAACATCTAAAATTTTGGGGTTTTTCCCCTTTTTTGCTTTTATTAAATCCTAACTGTGTACGTTAATGCATTTATGGGGTACTGATTTAATATACAATGTGAAATGCTTACATTGAACTGATTAACACATCCATCACAATTATACTCTTTTCTTAATAGTCTTGAAATGTACCATTGCATCACGCACATTAGTTGAGGTCCTCCCCAATACCCTCCCATCTCCCGTCTCCCCCCTCCCCTCTCTCTCCTCTTCCCCTCTAGTTTCTGGACTATAGTTATGTTTTTCCATTCATATGAATGTGTATGTGATTATATATTGATGTCATAGTAGTACTGAGTACACTGGATATTTTTTTTCTCATTCTTGAGATACTTTACTAAGAAGAATATGTTCCAGCTCTATCCAGGTAAACATGAAAGATAACGTCTGAAATTTTAACTCTTTTCCATGTGAGGGCTAAAGATCACAATGCAGGTGAGATTAGTCTTTCTCCTATGAAAGAAATATGGACACCAGGCACAGTGGGTCATGCCTAAAGCACTTTGGGAGGCTAAGAGAGAAGGCCTGCAGGAGGCCAGGAGTTTGAAAAGTGAGCTATGATCATGCCACTGCATTCTAGCCTGGGCAATAAAGTGAGATCCCATATCTAAAAAAAAGAAAAAGAAAGAAAGGAAAAGGAAAACAGAAAAGAAAAAATTTATAAAGAAAAATGATAAGCATGAGCTACATAGCCAGTGTAAGGGGAGGGAGCTAAGGGGCCAGGGAGCCAGCCCCGCCACCTGCTTAGCCTGAGTCTCAGCACTGCTCTCCCCAGCTGCTCTATACCCAGTACCATCTACAAAGGGACAAACAGTTCGCTTGTTTTTTCAAAAGTCTATAATAATACTAAGCCATTATGGAAACCATGTGTACCCAAATTGGACAATTCATTAAGTTCACAAATGTTGAAAGTATATTCAATACCAAATTATGAATTACAAAATAGAATATTTTCAATCATCTTCACGAACGTCACCAGATTTTCCAACACATTGTATGAACCTTCCGTAATCTAACACAGGATAACTTTGAGGAGAGAAAGGAAAGTGCCAAGAAATCAAAGAGTGGAATACCACAGCCCTAGGAGCTTTAGGAATCCCTCACACACCTTTATTTCCACCCAACAACTATTTATTTTGTGCCTGGGATGAGTTGAACCCTATCTATACCTGATGCTGGAAATATAGTGGTAGATAAAAGAAAAAGGCCCCCATTCTCATGGTGCCCATTCTCCTCATGGGATACTTCATATTTCAAATTTACAATGTGTTTTTTAAAAGTCCACTAAATGATTTTTCAAGCTAACATATATCTGTATGTTTAACAGGGGATCGAGTTGTCAGTATATTACAATGTTCACATTTCACAAAACAATCCAAGTACTTAAATCAAAAGAAAAAGGAAATAAACTTGTGAGATGAGCAGTCTGAAAGCAGAGCATTAATATCTTATTTTTATTTCTTCTTTTGAAGCTTTCCATTCTGTTTACAGAATTTTAGTTAAAATGCTGCCAATTTTATAAAAGGAAATTGATTAGAAATAAATGTGCATTATACTGGTACATTTTTAATCCACTTGACTGAAATACATATGATTCAAAAAAGAAAAATAATATTTGTTTGTAGCACATGTGGGGAAAAAAGTTGTAATGATCCAAGCAGAGTATTTATGTAGCACCTCCTCTTTGTTGCCTCTATACACTTCCAAAATAAAGCCCAGGCCGTAAAGCGCCTACCTGCAGGCCTCGTCCCTGGAAGCAACCCCTCCAACATGCCCTCATTACTGCCCCACTGGCTTTCTACCCTGGCCACACTGGCCCCACTGCCATGTGCTTTGTTAGATGATCTCTGGTTCTTTCTCTTGAGTCTCCCCAAAGGAGCAAGAATCAAGAGACTTCTTCCTCCAAAGACAACACACATTCCTGGTAGTTTCACCACTCCTCAAAATTCTCTGAAGTATTCCTTCCCTCTGTAGTCTAACAAAGGCACCTTGAGTGCTTAACTAAACTCCACTGAATCATGAGAATCTGAGGAAGCAAACCACAAATGTCTGAGGACTCCTCCCAAAATAAAGGTCATGCTGCTCGGCCCCCCAGTGATTTAGTGCTGTAGATCACAGGGCTGCATCCTCACACAGTGGAAAACCTGCACTGCTAAGCTGCACTTTCCAGATGTTACCAGCATCCCCACCCCCACTCTCCGTCCCAGAGCCTCTGCTCTATTGACCAGCCTCCTCCTGAGCTTTACTGATGTCCTCCCACCTTATTTGTGCCCTCTGCTCTAGGTTGAAACATAAGCCTTAAATGACCCTTTTGGATCCAGGTCCACCCTTTTTGACTTCTGGCACCATCTTTGTGCCCACCGATCTTACAAATTTGATTTGGCCTCTAGCTAATTTCTCCTACCTTAGAAACTCTGGACTCCTCCTTTCTTCTGAGATATCTACCGCTAAGGGATCAGTGCCTAAACTGCGTGCTGCCACTCTACAAGACACAAGGGCCCCAAACCATGTACGCTCTATAGAAAGCATGTCACATACAATCTATTGGTCTCCTCTGATTTTACTCATTCAACCGTCACAGAACAATTGTGCACTGGATGACACAACTTTAAAAAACACAGGCACACATTCACATCTTAGCAAAGATAACTTGGGTTTTCTGTACATCTTATTACTCTGAAGTTCAACCACTTTTAAAACAATAGCTTTTTTTTTTCACACAGAGTCATTTATTTAGGGTACACACTGGAAGGTACCACTCTAACAGTTAAGTTAAATATGTTACTTAAGTCACAGAAAAATATTTAAAGGCATGAAATTATTTTAAATAAAGAGCTCATAACAAAATAGCATGCATATTTTTAAAATTTATATACACGTGTTTCTCACTTACACGTACATATATAAAACGCTACATAATATAGTGTAGCATAGAAGTTTATAGTAAATTCTAAAGTATGTAACATTTAACAAAGCCAGGGTATATTTGGAGTGGTAAAACTAATTTATCTTCTCCTCTGTGCTCGTCCTTATCTCTCTAATGTTTTAATTTTAAAAATAAAAAATTATAATAAGGTCTACAGGGAACACGATGGTGAACATAACTCTGCAGCTGTCTTCAAGCACTCACATGTGGATCAATTTTTTGAAAATTTTGGAAAGTACAGAAACAAAAATTGAAAACAGAAGGGGAAGAAATAGAGCCAAAAGAGAAGCAGGATCATAAATAAAAGTTCCAAATGCCTAAGTCCTCAAAAGGAGAAGTCAAGAGAAACACTGAGAAGATAATTTCAAAATACTGTCTGACCCTGACAGCCTAATATGACAAAATGTAATGCATGATAAATGTGGCATCACAAAATGGAAGAACAAAAAGAATAAGATGATCAGTTAAATATGTACAGTAGAAACCTCTAAGTTGACTGTAACAAACTGGTCAACATATGGAGGTGGTGGCTCAGCATCTGTTGCTCAGTGGTTATGGCACCAGCCACATACAACAGGGCTGGTGAGTTCAAGCCTGGCCCGGGCCTGCTAAACAACAACTACAATAAATATATATATATATATATATATGGAGGTGGTTAACATAAGGAATTAGGCCTACTGTACTCATATGTACAAGTGGTGCATGTTCACTCTATGAAAATTAGGTCAATGTAAAGAGGCAATGTAGGAAGGTAGTCAACAATGCAGGTTCTACTGTATTTGGGTAAAAGTATCTACCCTAATTTAATATACTTAAACTAAACTCTAAGTAGATCAACATTAATTATAAAAGAAGAGAATCAACATATAAAGTGAAAGAAAGAATAAATAAATAAAGTGAAAGAAAAGGAAAAAAAGGAAACCTTGGCTGAGTATTTCTTCAGTCTATGGACAAAAAGATACTTTCTAAATTTAAAGCAATGGAGAAAAATTACAAAGGAAAACATCAATAGATTTAAATATTTTTAAAGTAGATATTATAATCTCAAAAAATTCATAAAAGCTCATAGAAACTAATAAAAACAAAATACTAAGATTCTATCTAACAGATAAATTAACAAATACAATTTTAAAAAATAGTAATAACCAAATAAAAAAAAAGTTCACCCTCAGGCAGAATCAAAGAAATGTGGGTACAAAAAATCAGATACATTTTTGCCTCTTAAATTAGTAGAGTCAAAAAATCATAATACTTAACATTGACGTGAAACAATGAATTAAAAAATCTAGATGACAATATAAACTACATAATCTTGCAAGAAAGCAGAGTTTATCAAGCACATATAAACTGGCTAATACTAATGATATCCATTTATCCAGTAATTCTACTTCTAAAATCTAACTAATCCTAGGGAAATAAAAATGCAAACACAAGAATTATGCAGCAAAATGTTATAAGAGCATTAATTGACAAAAACTAGAAATAAACTAAAAGCCCAACTTTGGGGGAACAATAAAATATGATAACATTCCAATAAGAAAATTCTACAAAACCATTAAAACAAACTTATACAGAGTTCTTAATGATTCATCACGTTACATTAAAGGGAAAAGCTTATGATACAATGTTAAGTAGAGAAAAAAGATTCTATACCTTAATCTCAACAATAAAAAAAATACACTGAAAAAAAGGCTGAAAGGAAATGTAAAATATTAATGTATTTATCACTAAGTGGAGGGATCATCAGTGATCTTTATTTTCTACTCTGTACTTTACTACATCTCTAATAAAAGCCACTTAACATTTTTATAACAAAAATAAAATTAAAAAGTATTCCTGCATAATCATAACCAGCTTCCCCTTTGAGTCAAGAACATGAATTAACAGTTGGTCTTGAGAACTAAGGAGAATTAGAATAACTTAGAAAAAGCATCAGCCTAACCTCTTTATTTAACATGTTGAAAAGACTTCATTCCAAGTCACCTGCCTTCTCTGCCACAGCAAATGAATCTATGCAGTTGGACAGTCTTGCAAAGCGCGTACCAAAACTATTAAAGACAGAGACATAACTAAAGATAGTACAAAACGATGTACAGGCCAGGCATGGTGGCTCACACCTGTAATCCTAGCACTATGGGAGGCCAAGGCGGGAGGATTGCTTGGGGTCAGGAGTTCAATACCAGCCTGAGCAAGACTCCAACTCTACAAAAAATAGAAAAATGTACAAATGCAAATAATGTAACCTAATTGTATGTACCCGCATATTAACCCAAAATTTTTTTTAAAAATAGAAAAATTAGCTGAGTGCAGTGATGTGTCTGTCTCAAAAAGAAAAAAAAGGAGGAAAAAAATGTATAACATAGAAATGAATAAAATAAATATATCCAATGTTTACTACAAATCCTTTAAATATAAAGAGATGCCATGTCTACCCCAGAGACAGTCTGGTAAAGATCCTAGATATAAGAACAAAGCACAAAATGAGAATATGAGGTATATTGAAACATAACTACAGAAAAAAGCAAAAGGCTTGGTGCCTATAGTTCAGCAGCTAGGGCGCCAGCCAAAAACACTGGGGCTGGCAAGTTTGAACCCAGTCCAGGCCTGCTAAATAACAATGACAACTACAAAGAAAAAATGCCCGGGCATTGTGGCAGGCACCTGTAGTCCCAGCTACTTGGGAGGCTGAGACAAGAGAATTGCTTAAGCCCAAGAGTTTGAGGTTGCTGTGAGCTATGATGCCACAGCACCTATGTCTACGGAGGATAACACAGTGAGACTCTGTCTCAAAAAAAAAGGAAAAAAGAAGAAAAAGAACAAAGCAAGAAAGGTAATGTCAGATAAGAGAACATTTTTATGTAGATACAACTGGGATTTTCCTTGTTTGCTAGTCACCCCTATTAAATTTATTGTTGGTAAGTTTTTTTTATCTATTGTTATATTTCTTTTTTTAATTAAATCATAGCAGTGTACATTAATACTATCATGGGGAATATTGTTAAATTTCTTAAAACTATCTCCTTAAAAAAAAGTCACTACAACAGAAAAAATTAACAAGGAGAGAAAAATCTTTAAAATATTTCCTTAGCTGGGCATTGTGGTGGGCACCTGTAGTCCCAGCTACTCAGGAGGCTGAAGCAGGAGAATCTGAGCTCAAGAGTTTGAGGTTGCTGTGAGCTGTGACTCCACAGCACTCTACCGAGGGCAACATAATGAGACACTGTGTCAAAAAAAAAAAAAAAAGTTTCCTGACAGAAGAAAGATATGGTGAAAGATATGGCATTATGTCTAACTTTATGAAATATTTCTTCCTCCCTCATGCTTCATGGACATTAAGTTCCCCTGGTAAGCTTACTCAGTTCCCTTCCAGCAGGAGTTATTTTCACACTTTTGCCAAGACAACTGTAGGACGTCAAGTACTCACAGTCATCATTGAAATATTCATTCATTCACTGACAAAAATCAAAATTATTTAGGGCCTCCCATATGCAGCCTAGATGGACATGAAGAACTTTACTTATAACTCTAGGAGATACTATTTTACAACTGAAAGAATTTGCATTAAAAGGTCAGTCAACAAACAGATCCATTACAAAAAGAGTTGGGTACTTAAAGTACTTGTCTACAAAAATGAATTATAGCTTCCCAGTTGGTTGGCCATTGCTTGGGGTGAGTAGGAATGCCAAGGTCAGTGTAAGAGACTTTTGAATCTCTGTGTGCACCAAGAATTGACTGTGGGTGGAATAAATGCCTCCTGCACGTGCATTGTTTCTTAACATACACAGATGGCTTGGATACACATAAATTTTTAAGTGCTATTGAATTCATAATCATGTATTTTCTTAATAACCAAATACTAAGACACAGTTTTAAAAGTATTAAAATTAGAAGCTGCTAGAAAAATTACTAATTTTTAAAAATAGCTTTAACAAGTTAGTGCTGTTAAGAAGCTTCTGTTAAGAAGCAATAAGTTGTTAAAGCTATTTTTAAAAATTAGTAATTTTTCTACAACACCAAATTCCAAAAGAGTAATGTGGCTTAACCTAAATATTAAAGGCTAATGATCTGCCAGAAATTTTCATTATATATAATGCCTCTCTGAATGAATCAGGCCGTGAGCATCTGAAATCAATAAATTCTCAGATTTTATCTCAGTGAGAAGAGAATCTAATGTTCACAGACAACATTAATAATACTTAAAAAAAAAGAAAAGAAAAGAAAGAAATCAAGAAGAAACCACTAAAAATATTAAGAACAAGACACCAAGATGAAATAGGTTTACCACAAAATTTTATAATGATTCCAAGGAGCATTTGGCATTATTTACTGGAATTATTCAATGGCATGTAATCAGAGGGGGAAATTCCTAATTTCCTGGCCTGTAAGGCATCAAATTATACAGAAGCTCAAGAAAAACTTTCTGCTTTAACAAGAACATAATATACTTAACCCCAAACTAGCAAATAAACAAATAAACAAAGCAAATAACTAGCAAATAAATAAACAAATAAATAATAGAATATATTTATCAAAAACCAAAGTAGATTTCTCATCCACAAGTACTAGGAAGATAAAAATCATTTTTAATATCATTCAGTAATCTATATTAATATAAAATAGAGCAGGTAAAGACATTTACACATTAAGAAACTTCATTATAACAACGCCATGTTGCACAGAGCATTGCTAATATGTACCCAGCATCCACTGCCGTCTTTTGTCCCCACTCTCATTTCCATTCTCTCTACCCAATCCATGAGCTTCAAGCATCATGACCTCAGCAAACCACTCCCGAGGCGGGCCTGACAGGCCTAAGGTAATCTTAGGTAATCTCATCCCCTTATGAGTGACAGGTGTAAGCTGAAATATTTCAAAAGTGCCCTGCCTATATGGATTGGTTCAGATAGGGCTAGGTAACCCAGTTAAGGCTAATAAAAATGAGGGAAATTTGCGAAGGGCTTCTGAAAAAGTATCCTTGCTCTTCACAAGGGAGACATGAGAACTGCCCTGTCTCATCCTTTGGATATTGTTGCCTAGATACCAGTGAGGATGAAGCCAACTCAAAGAGGAAGGCAAAGCTGAGAGAAGACATAATTAAAGAATATGTTTATAAAAATTGTTTTAAGATTTTAATAATTTATCTCCTGACTGGGAACAGTGGCGCACACCTGTAATCCTAGCACTCTGGGAGGCTGAGGCAGGTGGATTGCTTAAGCTCAGGAGTTCGAGAGCAACCTGAACGTAAGTGAGACCCCCATCTCTACTAAAAACAGAAAAAAACTGAGGCAAGAGGATCACAAGACCAAGAGTTGGAGGTTGCTCTGAGCTATGATGCCAGGGCACTCTATCCAGGGCAACAGCTTGAGACTCTGTCTCAAAAAATAATAATTTTATCTCCCATAGATGCAAAATTCTATATAAATGAAAAGCAAAATTAGTCAAGATTTTACCATGACTTCATAGGCTACAAGAATTCTCCAAAAAGGAAAACAATCTACCAAACTTAAAAGGTAGCACAAACAAGGCAATATATAATATTCTTATAGAAACTACAGCATTCTTTGAGTTCCCTCCAGTAAAGGTATATACGTTAGCTACCAAAATCCTTTAAAAATTAGGTGATCAGTATTTATTATACATTCTGATTGTATTATTTTATTAATATGAAGTAATTAAATGATTTTTTTAAGTATAGAACAAATACTATTTATTTCTTCCCCATGTCTTTCAACTTAGGGCCAACTGGCAAAGAGTCTTAATAAAATCGTAACTTCAGAAAATCCAGATAGAAAACAAGTCATATTTCTCCCCAGGGAAACCCACACCAGCCTGCCATCTGATAAATGCTAATTATGTAACTTTACGAGTGGATTCACAAACATTGCCAGCCTTGTGGTCTATCTTTAACATTTCACATAATCTTTGAGAATGTCTGGGCTTTGCAAAATTCAATAAGCTTTATAGTCCCGAGCACCACCCATAAGACCAGGCATCATCAATGGAAAAAGGAATTACACTATCATTCTCTATGCTCAGCCCTACACTGGGTTTTTTCTTCACAGATTTCTCAAAATAAGTCTGCAAGGTAGAAATTTTTATGCCAGTTGCAGAGATGTTACAGAAACAAATCAGCTGCTGAGCATTATAACCTGAACTTCCATCTACTCTATCTGGCTCTAAATCCATGATCTTTCCTCTGATTTCCAACAAACAGATTATAAGTAAACAGATAAAATTACAAAGTGAGGAAAAGGAATGAGGCTGTGAACAAAACTCTACATCTGTTACAGGTTGCTCCCCCCCACCCCTGCTCAGCCATCTGTCTGGGCTCACTTCTCCAGGACAGAGGGAAAGGGACTATCACCAGAAAGGGGGTCAGAGGTTGCCAGAGAGGGCCCCCAGTGTATAGCGCAGAGAGCCTGCTTCTTACGACCCTGGCACAGCATCTTGGGACCACATTATGGACTGATTTTAATTGAGTGAGCCCAAAAATTTTAAACTCATAATGAAAATTAAAGGGAGCGGGGAGAGAGCACAGAAGGCAAGGTCAAACTAAGCATAGGAGCCCTGTGCCTACCATACCCTACGGAGCCGATGCGTACACCACAAACCCATGGAACCCATTCAGGCTGTTGTCCCCAGGACCCCAACCCTGGCCTCCTATGCCCCCACCAGGCTGTCACACTCACTGACCAGGCTAGGATCAAGCCCCACTCCCACAGGGTTGGTATGAGAAGAGATACCCCGAAAGGATCCCAAGCTGGGCAGTGTGGTCAGGCAGGCGGGAAAGGCAAAAGCCCACAACTGCTCACCAGGGTCACGCTCTGATTGTGGTCAGAGTGACCAAGAGGGGAAGGAGAGGACTGGTCAGAGGGCCAAGGCCAGATCCCATCCAGCAGTGAGGGGAGCCGCAGGACCAGCAGAGCCAGAACCCATAAGCTTCCAGGTGGAAGGAAGGAAACCCAGAAGCCTCAGGAGGGGATCCCAGTGGAGGCAAAGTCCCCATAAGTAATAGTCATATGTTGAAACCCTAACACCTAGTACCTCAGCATATGACTATAGAGTCTTTAAAGATATGATTAAATTCAGATCAGTCCATAATATGGGTCTTAATCCACTCTAACTGGTGTCCTTAAAAGAAACTGAAATTTGGAAACAGAAAGAGATACCAGAAATACAGACACAAAAAGAAAGGCCATGTGGGGACACAGCAAAAAGGAAGCCATCCGCAAGCCAAGAAGAGAGGCGTCGGGAGAAAGCAAACCCGCTGATGCCTTGATCCTAACTTCCAGCCTCCAGAACTGTGGAAAAATAAATTTCTGATGTTTAAACCACCAGGTCTGTGGTAGGTTGTTACAGAAGCCCTAGCAAACAATGTAGCTATTCCCCGCTTCCTTCAGAGAGTCTCCACAAAAGAAATGCAGGAAGTGATGTGCACCCCTTCCAGGTCTCCCATCTGCACCCCACCGTGACCTTTTCCCTTCTGGCTGGCTAAAATAGAGACAAAGCCCAGAATGACCTGTGACTTTTACAGCCTCATAACCATGATGGCAACAGTGTCTTAAACTGAATCCCCAGATGACCTTACGAAAGAGAGCTGCCCACCACTGCGTGAGCCTGTTACTGTTAACTGAAAAAAGTGTAAATGTCTACAAAGTCCTTTATATACTTTGGGGTAGATACTTCCACTTCTACAAAGTCAATTATATACTTTCGGGTTAGTCTATTATAGCATACATGATGGATTTAGAGCCAGTCCTAACTAATACTAAGACACAAGGAAGTAGCTTCCTGGGAAAATGGAAGGAAGGAAGCATAGAAATGTGTATGGTGGGAAGTCCTCATATGCACAGTAATTTTATCAGTGCTGCTTCACCAGTGACAGCCTTGGCCTGCCAGTCCTCTTCAACTCAGGGACAGCCAGGGAGAAGAACAGAATGCTTCCCAATATTGCAACATACTTTTGGAGAAATAACAGACCAAACCAGAATAAAACTCTTGTGCCATAAATTTTCCTAATTGAACATGTGCTAAATTGGCCCAGTCACTTACTAAGTGCGCTCAAATACATCCTAAAAGATCAAGACTGAGAAATGGCAAAAGAAAACTCCACAATTTTGGCTTCCTCCTCTTGATGACAAGTTGTCCTGACTGTGTTGAAAGGTGCATAGACAGCCTGTGGTTACCAACGCTTGATGTGGTAACACTTAAGTTGCTCTCTGTTCTTCAAAATTCTCAGAACAAATGAAACTGTGCCGAAGTAATATTATAAAATTCTATATAATCATATAGTACATTTAAGAGAGAGAAGGACAGTAAATGAATCAGATAGTAAAAAAATAATAATTCTAAAAATGTTGGGTATAAATGATCTACAGCATATAGTTTTGTCCTGGGAGATCGTGATGTGTACAGAAGAGGAAAAAAGAACAATCTGAAAAATATCCTCTTAGGGAAAATCGTGTGTAGTCATCAAACAATATTGTCATTGCAGAATTACACAAATTGAGAGTGTCAATTATTCTCATATCAATTATTCCCTTGCCTGAAAGTACAACTTTGAAAAGTCGCCGTGAAAGTCATTCTTTTGTACTTTATTTCCACTCCCCGTGAAAGACGAACCCAACAAGACAGGCAGTAGCAGAGAGAGAACTAATGTTGACTTTCCAGGAGATGTAGAATCCCTCAGGTTCAGTTTCATATATGTAAGGCCTTTGGATACCAGAGGAAAACACCTCCCAATTCTCTAAAGTCATGGAAAATTACCATGAGGGTCCTTTGAGGGATGTATTTTTCAGACCCTAAGTACTATACATAAAAATAAAAAGTAGCTACTCTAATCTGGATTGTACTAAAAAAAAAAAAAATCCATATATATGGCCTAAGGTATTTTAATTTATAATCAAGCAATGAATATCTTCCTAATTCCTGAACAGACTTTCCACCACTTCCTACTTCTGTCTCCTGAGAGGTCTAGCTAAACACCTCAAATTGCAGACTGGGCATGTGTCCTAGTTTTGGATAACTTAAGAAAGCTAAGATCCCAGTCTTAAATTAGCCTCCGCAAGGTTCCTATCCAAAAATGAGTTGACAGAGTGTTCTATCTTTCCTTGGGTAGCATTAGAAAAATAAAGGGGTTGTATTAACCAAGACCTAAGGAAGACACCCAAAAGTGTTAGTTCAGCAACATTTGCTAAGCCACTATTGTGTATAAAGCACTGCGCCAAGTCTTTGATTTATGGCATAAATCTAATAAGATGCAACACTTTGATTTATAGTATAAATCAAAGACTCCTGCTGCCCTCATAGGGAGACAGGACAACTTAAGAACAATGAGATTAAGCACTGTTGTAATTGAAGGCACAGGCAGGTGGCAACGAGTGCAGAAAAAAGAACACCTAGTACTGAGTAGGAGGCGTCAGAAACTATGAAGATGTGGCAACTAAGCTGAGTAGAATTTCAAAAGGCAGGGAAGGGCAGGGATAGTCTTCCAAAGAGAAGGAACAATGTGTGCAAAGGCATGAAAGTATCTTAGCCTATTTGAGGAGATAACAGCAGCCAACAAGACTGAAATCAAGCCCAGAGAGTTAGGTATCAGTTTAACATGAGCCCCAAATCTACAAGTGCTAAATCAGGACTAGAAAATGAAAGCAAATGATTACCGCCAATGAGTGCAAACTTTATAACACAGATATGCAGTGAAGGACTTTGATCTAACTCTCGTTCAATTTAGACACCATCATCAAACGATGCCAGAAACCCTAGTGGTCCAAGACACGGTCATCATTAACAAACAAAACGCCAGGCCTTGCAGTCGCCGTGATTCCACTAAACTGATAAGAGCAAGACCTGACGTGAGGAAGGGGAGAACAGGGAAGCTCTATGACCATATTATGCTCATGATTTTTTAAGTAAGTGGTCACCGGCAAAGATTTTAAATGGAAAAGTTGGTTTCAGCCAGGGTAAACTTAGCACAAGCTCCACAACACTCTTAATTCACTAGAATTTAGGTGAAATTTACCCAAGACACTGTCAGTACAAAATCACCCTACCTCAGAACTTTCCCCTGCCAATTTATTACTCAGATTTTCAACTTGATTCAGCCTATTCCTGGTTAAATATTCTGTCTATGACAAGTCTCTCTAAAAGGGTTCCAGATCATTGGGGATACTAAAAAATCTCTAGTGTCTCCAAAGACTTAAGAAAAAAGTTTATAACCACAGCCTGAGCACTACCAGAGAACCGGGCTGTCTTACTTTTTAATGGTTCCCCCAAAGGTTAAAGGGCAAGGCAGGAAAGTGGGGAGCTTTCCCTTCTGTGTACAGCACCACACAGTGGGAATGTCAGTCCACTCTTACCCTAAAGTTTCCAGCATTAAGTGAAATTCTCACCTTTAACCCACCACCCAACCTAATAAGGGGTCCAGATGATAGCACAAAATATCAGGCCCCATAATAACTAGCTGGTTACAGAACTAGTTCATTCCATGTACAATCTACATAAGGACAAGGTCATTATTATTTTCAAGCCCACTGACTAATGTATACTTAGAAACAGTAAAAATTTACCAACTCCATAAAGTCATTCCCTGAAACTAGCTACTTGCTATGTCCCTCTCTCAACCTTCTCATCCATGCCAGGTCTTCAGTCCAGCCTTCCATGGCCGTTGATCTATAAATCTTAGCTTAGAGAGCTTCTGACTAGGACTTAATTCCTTTTGAATCCACTTGAGGAAAACTTTAGAATGACTACAGCTCTTTAAGTCAGTCAGGAAGCAGATATACCATATCAGCAGGTGACCCTCACAAAGCCTCACGACATAAGCCAATAAAGGCACAATGTCAAGGATGCTGTTTTTCAAAGGACATCTGTACCTCTATGTAATCATTTTTCAAATGTTTCAAATCATTTTTCAAATCATTTTTCAATCATTTTTTTCAATCATTTTTTCAAATGTTTGTGCTTTCAATTTTCAGTCACCCTGGGACTTTTAGAAAAATCGCCTTTTTCCTTATAAAAATCTAATGCTAATCACCTTTCTCTTTTCTCGTTTGTTTTCAAAAACTGTAAGGGAAAAGTCCTTTTCAGCCAGCCTTTTGAGAGCAAGCTCTGGGCTGATCAAGAACTCTGTGCAATTTTAATGTGAAGATCATGGCTTCAGAAAATAGGAAAAAACTCAGTGAAACAGATGAATAAAACTCCTTTAACTAGTCTTCAATACTGTCAAACAAGTTGACCTTTTATTTAAGTACACTGACCATAAAGTACTGATAAGAAAATAAGACACTATGGGGTGAGGAGGAGGCCCTAAAATTCAGTATATTTATATAAGAAGTCTTGATTTCTATCACTCACTTCTAGCTTCATAACCAATAATCAATCTACATGTAACATCCAAATTATCCATTTATTACTTAGTGTATGAGGTGACTAAAACTAGCTTCCTGGCCACCTCAGCTCCCCCTGACTAAATGCTTTAGCACCCTCTACTGGCCACTTGTTGCAACTAGTGAGCGCAGAACTTCCCTTGGAGAGGTACAGCTGCCTCTGAAGATCAGACGGGGGCTACACATGGGTCACGCCATCCCTTCTTCAAGGCCACCTGTGGAAAAGCTGAGCCAGGAGCCCTTGCCACAAAAGGAAATGATGGATCCTTCAGTGTTCTCCTGACACTGCTTGTGCATGAGTTCTATTCTTGTTGCCAAATTTCACAAACACCATCCTGAGTCCATGGTTTGTCTGACCTGCATACATCTCCAGTAAATAAATGCAGACCTCATTTCTATGCTCACAGATGTTTTCACAGCCTGACCCCTGATGACACCCGCATGTCACTCTGCTGCCTGTCTACTTCATCTCTCCAGCTCTGGTGGGATGTGAGTTTCTGAAGAGACCAGCTCACCTATCACCTGGGTAAACAGAACAGAAAGAACTTGTGATATATGTTTTCTCCTACAAGTTCACAGATTTGATGCCAATCAATTCCCTGTCCTTGTGTTTATATTAGTCAGATTTCTTTTGTGGGAGAAGGTATCAGATGAGAGCTTCTCTTCTCCCATGGCCTTATGACAAAGCGGTGTCTAATCCTCCATACTCTCCTAGAAAAAGGGAAGCTCCTTTAGCAGAAGCCCACATCAGCCACCTGGAAACCTTTAAGTTCTCATTATCTGGACCACTTTCTTTCAGAGAGGGAAAAAAGAGAGGCAGAATGATTTTCATTATTCAATTACAGAAGGAAAGGACAAGGGAAGAGATGGGGTAAAAATATAAAAGGTGAAGAATTCGTCACTCCCAGATCTTGCTGGATCAAGCTGCTGCTTACTGATCAGTAAAAACTTAATGGTTTGACATCAATCATCCACTGAGTGCAAAATATACTTTAGAAGAAGATGTTGTAAAAGAACTAGAAAGTAATTCCTACTATCAAAGAGATCATGATTTGGCTGTAAAGACCAACCATGTCAAAGAAAATAATTAGGAAGTTGCAAAGTGTCATATCCATAAGTAAAAACTTACACTGGAAAATCCATAAATACACAGACATAGCCCCTCCTCCCGCTCTCTCACACATGAGAAAATGATCACCAAAATACAAATAACAGGCTCAGCGTCTGTAGTTCAGTGGCTAGGACATCAGCCACATACACTGGAGGTGGCGGGTTGGAATACAACCCGAGGCCTGCCGAACAGCAATGACAACTACAACCAAAAAATGGCCGGGCATTGTGGCGGGCACCTGCAGTACCAGATACTTGGGAAGCTGAAGCAAGAGAATCGCTTAAGCCCAAGAGTTTGAGGTTGCTGTGAGCTGTGATGCCACAGCACTCTACCA
>NW_003852458.1:10460342-10463364 GCF_000181295.1 Otolemur garnettii | reverse complement strand
AAAGAAAAGAACACAAAATACTAATAACAGTCCTTGGTGATGGAACTTCAGATTATCTGTACTTTTTTCCTTCATATTTTTCAGTACTGTTTGAATTTCCTACAATGAGAATGTAGTAATATCTTAACAAATAGAAATAAATTAATAATCAATTTATCAGGGTTTTTGAAAAAAGAAACCACTTACAAACATAGTGTTTTATGTGGAATGTGATCTATGAACCCAGGTAGATAAAAATACACAGAAATAAGAAAGGAAGAAAACATACCAGATTTCAATGACTTATCTCTAGGGCAGTGTTTCTCAACCTTCCTAATGCCTCCTAATGCCTCCTAATGCCACGACCCTTTCATACAGTTCCTCACATTGTGGTGACCCCCAACCATAAAATTATTTTCATTGCTACTTCATAACTATAATTTTGCTACTGTTATGAATTGTAATGTAAATACCTGATATGCGGGGAGTATTTTCATTGTTACAAACGGGTCACAACCCACAGGTTGAGAACTACTGCTCTAGGGGCTGCAGTAATTTTCATCCTGTGCTTTCACATTGGCACTTTTTTATAATAGAAAAATTGATCTTTACATAAAGAAATTTAAATGTCAAACAATTATGCAACCTCATTTTTTAAAAAATCACAAGTAAAAATGCTTTAAAGATAGCCATTTCCTTCATAGCATACCTGGAATAAGTGCTGTGCTGATAAGGATGTCTACCTCCTTGCATTGTTGAGCAAAAAGTTTCATTTCGGCATCAATGAATTCCTTGGACATCTCTTTTGCATATCCTCCTTGTCCCTCTCCAGACTCCTTCAGGTCTACCTCCAAGGGCTCAGCACCAAGAGACTTGAACTGTTCCAGAGCGGCAGCTCTAGGGTGATTATTGAAGGGGAAATACTGGTTATGACAGGCCCCTAATAAAGGAATCAAGATCATCATTCACACATACATTTTTAGGAAGAGTAAACTGTATATATTCAAAAGTCAAGAGTTTATTTTGATTTCTCTGACAAGACTATTCCAACGTTTTTTTAAGGCAAGTAACTCTTTTATGACATTTTTTTCCGGGGGTGGGGGGGAACTATAGGGAATTCTAACTCCTACTTAGCTAAGTTGCCAAATACATATACTTGGCAATATATTCACTATTGCCAACTCCAGTAGTGAAATATGTTCCCTGTGACCTCAATGTTGATTATGATGCACTATCTCACATACATTAAGATTTGATATCTAAATCACTCAAGTTGAGGTTTTGCATTTGTAAATATTCTGAATGTGTTCTTATTGGGGACTTTTCCCACACAAATAACTCTCAAAAATATTTTCATGAATTTTTACCCCCAGTACTTATCAAATTGTGTTTGTAAAAAGTAACCTATATATGATAGTAAATGGCAAAGTGTGAAAAGCTAACACATTTAAATTATGTAAAAATAAATTCAGTTTAAAAAACTAAATACTATCCAAGCACTATATCCTAGTCAGAAAATCAGAGCCGAGAAAGATCTTAGCTCTGTAGTAGACAGTATATTTAACTTACTAATAGTTTTACCCTGTAGCAAGTCCAAAACCTTAATGTCAACAATCACTTAGGGTACTGGTGAAATATTCAAATTCGCAGGCCACTTCACAGACCCAGTGAATTATAATCTCCAGCAGAGAGATTTAGCAAGAGCAAGAGCTGCAGGTCATTCTTGTCATCAGGGAAGTTTGGGAAACCATGGTCTGAAGCAAGAAATCCCTAGCAGCTGTCCTGTTCAAGAGTATATGTACATGAAGAGTAGAACACACA
This sequence comes from Otolemur garnettii, assembly GCF_000181295.1. Taxonomy (NCBI): domain Eukaryota; kingdom Metazoa; phylum Chordata; class Mammalia; order Primates; family Galagidae; genus Otolemur; species Otolemur garnettii. The sequence continues at coordinate 10,461,564 of NW_003852458.1, read as the reverse complement.
GTCCATGGTAGAGCAAGGTCTCTCCCGGTAGTCTGAATTGGAATCTGAATCATGAAGTTGATGGCCCCTGAAGGTCATATTGTAATTGCACTGGAATAAGCCTTCAAAGGAAGCCCAAGCTGAGGACAGCAGAGAGGAGAGACAGAAAGAAACTGATCTCGGACAGCAGCGATGAGGTTCTAACTCTAGTGTGAAAAGAGAGTCCTCTCTCTGGATTCTCAGAAGAAATAATACATTTTCTTATGGTCTAAGCCAATTTGAGTTGGTTTTTTCCATTCCCTGCTGCCATGGGGATATAGCTCTTTTAAAAGCTTCAGAAATGTCTACCGTTATTAAAAACAAATAAAATGAATTTGCAATTATATATGTCCATGTGTGTATATATAAAATTACCTAAATTTTGTTCAAAAATTCTATACATAAAACTCTGTGAGATATTACACTATAATATCATTGGCCATTATATCTAGTTAACAGAATTATAAAAGGAATTTTCATTTTTTTTCCTATGTTTCTCTATAATTTTCAATAATGAACATATATCATTAGAAACATAACAGCTATTTGCAATCTTTGCTGCTATATCTTCACCAACAGAATAATCTCATTATTTAAAAATATCATAATGTAACAAAATTTAAAATATAGGTATCTTTTGCCCCAATATTCCATTTGTAAGAATTTGTCCTAAAGAGATAAAGAGTTACCTCCACATACATGTATTTTTAGATAGAGTCATCCTTCAGTATCCATGGGAAATTGGTTTCAGGACCCTGCCCCACCGAATGCCAAAATCCACAGATGGTCAAGTCCCTTATGTATCAGTGTAATATTCACATATAACCTGTACAAATACTTCCATATACTTTTAATCATCTCTAGATTACTTACAATACCTAATACAATCTAAATGCTATGTAAACATTTTACCCATTATTTGATCTCAAAAAAAAAGATGAAAAGTAAAAGCAAAGACAATTCTTTCAAGCAGTAATAAGACCTGGAAATGATGCCACTGAAGCAATTTATAAAGTAGCTTATATATTCAAGAAAAAAAGGAAGCTATTCAGTGATGTAGAAATTGTGAAAGAATGCATCATGAAAGTTATATGATGCTTAGACCCTGATAATGTTTCAAAGTACAAACTGTCTCAAAGAGAACCATCACCGATCAGCAGCATGTATTTGAATTAGCCTTCAACTTAAGAACAACTTCATGCAA
>NW_003852458.1:10458424-10460165 GCF_000181295.1 Otolemur garnettii | reverse complement strand
TTCATTCAGGTTGTAACCGAAGATTTTCTTTGCTACAAAGAATCACTCATTTTGTTACTCTTGCCAGTAGGACACAAGGAATAAGTATCTTCACCAACTTTCAAGATAAAAGTTGTGAAGTTGGACTGAACTTGGTAAATTTAGTAAGTGTATGTACAGAAGGTGCACCACCTTCCATGACAGGAAAACATCAAGGGTTTATTGTACAGATTTTAAAAAGTATTAACAGATCAAGATGCTCTCATTTCTTTTTACTTTATTTTGCATCAGCAAAATCTCTAGACTGAGATCAGAAGTTCAAAATCAGCCTGAGCAAGAGCAAGACCCCAGATCTACTAAAATTTAAATAAAGTAAGAAAGAAAAATTACCCAGGCATCATTGTTCACAGAGGCCTGTAGTCCTAGCTACTCAAGAGGCTGAGGCAGGAAGGATGATCACCTAAACTTAGGTGTTTGAGGTTGCAGTGAGTTATGAAGACACCACTGCACTCTACCCAGGGTACCAGAGGGAGACTGCCTTAAAACAAAAAAACCTGCTTTGCAACATGTAAGTATTGTTCACTATTAATATATTTGTGCAAATGCAACATGGCATCATCAGTTTCCTAACATGTTAAAGCTGAATGATGAGGTCAGTGTAGATTTGCTATATTATTCAAAAGTGTGTTTGCTATTGCAGGGACAGGTGTTAGTCAAAATTTTATCTCTGCAAGAACAGATAGTTAAATTTTATGAAGAATAGAATCAGCAATGTAAATTAATGAAAGAATATTTTTATAAGAATGTAGCAGTGGCTCAGCACCTGCAGCACAGTGGTTATAGTGCCAGCCACATGCACCGAGGCTGGTGGGTTTGAACCCAGTCCGGGCCAGCTAAACAACAATGACAATTGCAACAACAACAACAACAACAAAAAGAATGTAGCAGCATTTCTATGTGATATGTCAAATAAAAACTTGAATATTTCTTTGCAAGGTAGAACTGAGTATATATGTGACAAGTGGCAAAAAATCCAAATATTTAAAAAAAAAAAAACACTATCTTTTCCCAAAACATTTCAAAAACAAAAATTTCAGATGGACATTTTCCACAGTTAGAAAAAGTCGTTGATAAGCAGGATGATAGACGTGAATCGTCTGAAGAAATCACAGCTGTTACAGACCTATTAACTGGAGAATAGAATGAAAGGTTCCATCCGATATCACATTCGAATTAGTATTTCAGCCTCACCAAGGCACCTAAAGAACTGCAGATGGAAGTGAGTTCTCAGTAGATGACATTTTAAAGTCATCATCTGATGCTAAGAGAGATCCAAATGCAATATGGAAAAACTGCAGATTTATGCCATGCCTTCAGCAACATGCCAGAAAAATGGTTTCTTGCTTTTCAACCACTTACTGCTGGGAATCTACATTCTCCTACCTAACCCAAATCAAGACACCCTTAAGGTCACAAGTGCTGATACCCACCTATATAGGATCAACTGAAACTGCAAACCTCCGTGCTGCAATCAAATATGTAAATGCTTTCCAACAACAAAAGCTTTAAAATGTTAGTGAACTTTAAAATTAACAAAAGTTTTCATTTTTTGAAATTACTAAGTACATAGTATTTACAAAATAATGTACATTTTTAAGTATGTCTAAAGTTTCTTGAATACGGCCTTATGTGATTACAGTCAATTAATTTAGCCTTCCAACATGAAAAGGATCCCCACCCCTACTCTATACAAGGTAAACCT
>NW_003852458.1:10455304-10458038 GCF_000181295.1 Otolemur garnettii | reverse complement strand
AAAAAAAAATGTTTTTCATAAGGAAAGATCTTCACCAGCTACTGTTAAATGAAAAAAAGTTAAATAGTACTATTAGTAAATTTGCATTTTTAATTAATGTGTAGAAAAGGGAACATATATTAAAATGTTAATGGTTATCTCTAGGCAGTAGGACTTTAGGGTATTTTATTTTCATTGTGCTTTTTCATATTTTTCTGAACTGGGTAAATAATCATGTGTTATTTTTATGACACAAAAGAAAATAAAGCTTTTATATATTTTAAACTTTGTAACACAGGCAGTAAGTAAGATAATCACTATTAAGAAGGGAATTCCTAGTTATTATAAGAAAGAATTGAAAAATTAGATTCTTTTACTATCATTGAGCAATGAGTTATCTTCAAGTTTTTAGGATGTTTAACTAAAAATATATACCACTCAACCTCCCAAAGAGAAATTTATAATCAAGTGTGTTTTCCAATACATTTGGATCTCATGTTTATGATACCAACCCCAGTCTCAAAATAGTGACTAGATTAACTAAAATTCTTAGAAAAAGTATTATATCACTTCAGTCACATCTTTCTTCATTTATAGTTATCTGAATAATAAAATTAATTCTTTGTAAACAAAAAGGGTTTTTTTATTTTTCTAATGTAAGCAACAGCCATATTCTAGCTGTCTACTCTGTACACAATCTAAAACAATGACATTAACATACTAAATTCTCAGTAGTTCACTTCCATTAAATTTCAAATCACATCTAGGGAAATATTTATAGTTCTACTTTAATACTATCATCTACTACAGTGAAAATTTGAGTAATCTGATTGCTATATTCTTGGAGGTCTTGAAGAAACTTCCCATCAGTGAACATTAAAACTGAAAAGACAGGACTAATAGACGGTTGGACTCTGCTACCCTTTGTGTCTTGGTTTCTTTGGAAATGGCTTATTTTCTCATTTGGACAAGATAGCATTTTATCAGTACATTATTTCTCTAAACCCCAGGTAAAGCGAGTTAATCATATTCTATGCCACATTCTTTACTTTGAAAAGTCACATTCTGTTCAACTTTGAATTTTTTTTATCATTCTACATTTAAGATTGGCAATAGTAATAGTTCTCTACTACCCTCAACTGGTAATAAATAACTACATGCTTCAATCTCAAAAAAATAAAAATACTGGAACACATAAATAATAACAGTACTTAATAAATATTTAATAAAATCCAGTATCTAGTATCTCCTGAAATGAAGAATTTTAATCAAATTTCTCTTGAAGGACAATCTACAAAAGTGTTTGTATGTCTGCTCTAAAGAAATACAGTGTATGTAACTAAGTACTTTCACCTGTGGGCGCTAAGACTATCAGAGAAAGATAGTCAACTTCATCTTTATAATAAAAGCCAGAGGCCTTAGCACAAATAATGCAGCAATAATAATTCATGTGTTGCTACTCAGGTAGAATTATCAAATCAGCTTTATTCGCTTCTATCCATTCAAGGCAGGGCATGCCCCTGTTCAATCCATATTCTGAAATGACTCCTATTTCACTCTTTCCCACTACTCACGATCATCTTTGTTCATGCCCTAGCTAGTGCCTAAAAGCATTCCGACCAGACATAGGACTCGGTAAAGCAACATGCTAGAAACTCAGGAGAGAGAAAACTCTGCCCCACTGCCAATCCACACAAAGAAACAGAACTGTGAGTTGTTAGTTTCCGATTTTGTTTTGTTTTGTTTGTTTTTAATTATTTATGCTGGGTCCTCAATTTTTGTTTCACTAAACAATACATTTTTGCCTTGCATTAACTTTTGAAGAGTAGAAACATTTTTAAATGTAAAAATAACCAGTTTTATGGTCATTTAAAATGACCAGTTCCAATTTGCTACTTCAATTTGTAAACTCTAAGGAAAGCACAACATGCCCCTAAAACGAATGTTTCATCAGTCGCTAGTAGTAACACACTCACCTCGTGTCAAATCCTCGAACGATCGCGCCCATCGACTTTGCTGCACCTGCGGAAGCAAGCCCAGCAACACCACCACCAACTATCAGAATCTAGAAAAGAGAAAGAACCATTTATGTTTTAAATAAAGTTCATGATCAACGAGTTATGAAAAATCATCAGTTAATAACTATTGGTGCCTGGTACACAATTAGCAGGGTAGTGATGATAGTGATCAGCCCTCAATAAATGTATTGAGCGAACAGACTATTCTTTAATTGAACCACCACTGTTTTTAAATGTTTATCAAGGCTTGGCGCCTATAACTCAGCGGCTAGAGCACCAGCCACATACATGGGGGCTGGAGGGTACGCTCTTGCCCCAGGCCTCTCAAAGAACGACAACTACAAGAACAATAACAAAAAGCCGGGCATTGTGGCCAGCACCTGTAGGCCCAGCTACTTGGGAGGCTAAGAGAATTGCTTAAGCCCAAGAGTTTGAGGTTGCAGTGAGCTGTGATGCCACGGCACTCTACTGAGGACCACATAGTAAGAATGTGACTCAAAAAAAAAAAAACGTATCAAAAGAGCTGCTGGCCAACAGTTAGAACCCTCTTTAGTGAAGGCCAACAGCCTTCACTAAAAATAGTCTAACAATTAGACTATTTCATATATATATGGTTAAGAGGTTCTTTCCCACAGTTCCCCATGTGGAATTCTAACTCTCTCTCTCCTCTCAAATTCTAATGTGTTTCTATGTTTACAGATTATCAAAACACATTTCAAATATGGATACAACTCTAA
>NW_003852458.1:10449410-10455031 GCF_000181295.1 Otolemur garnettii | reverse complement strand
AAAAGTCCTGTTACATATCCCATAACAGTCAGTCAAAGGCAATTCCTTGTTCCTATAGAAAAAATGCCACCCACAGAAACAGTTAAGCTTATAAATTCCCACCCACTCTTCACACCCTTTATACAAAGGCGGCTAGTCAAGCTGTGCGCTGGCATGCCCTAGGCAGCACTCAGAGATCTTCTGAATTGATCTTGGTGACAATGGTTCGTTTGGAGAAGAGGAAAGTATATAGGAAAGGGGACAAAGAGGGACCAGAAAGAACAAACAAGCTCTAGGCTCCAAAGCTCCAACCCTGCTCCACTTAGAAGCTCCACCACTGTTTTAAAAAATGAATTAAAATAAGTAAATATATATATGTATACACACATATATATGACTTAATTATCCAGAATCAAGAAAAAAAAGACTCCATAATTTAAAAGACAGAATTCTACAAACATAAAGCAATGCAGCTCCTGCAACAGAAATTTTCTCTGCAGCACAGGGTGAAGAAGACAGAGAGACTAAGAGCCAGACAGCTTCGGTCGATATCCTCACTGTTACCAACTAATTCTCAACAATGGACTTAAACTGAAACATTTACTACTAACTATAGACACACAGTAGGCACACTATAGACACACAGTCAGGAAATAGTATAGGAGAGGGCAAGAGAGAGAAACTACTTTGGGGGATGTTCTTGATGTTCAGTCACATAACCTGCTCCTCCTCTGGCCCTCCCCATCTCACCAAACCAGGGGGATCTTGAGTCCTTCCCTTCCTCAGAGTCCCACTTATGATCCATCAATAAGTACTGCTATCTTTAACCCCCAAAGATCTCCCACTCTATCCTCTCTACATCTCTGTGGCCACCACCTTCCAAGGTGCCATCAATTCCCAACAGATCTCGCTTTCACTCTTCTGCTACTATCGCTTGCCCCGCAGAACAGCCCCATAGCCAACGGTGATTTTTTTAAAACCCTAAATACCACCTTTCCCTCACCTGCAAACTCTATAACATGACCTAGAGGAGAGACCCCACACGATCAACCCAAACCTTCCTTTCTAACATTGCCTCCCATCACTCTCCATCCTGTTCACCTCACTCCAAGACCAATGGCCTTCGTTAGCTTTCTAGACCTAAACACTACACTCCTGAACGCCTAGAATCCTAACCCCTGCTTGCTTTCCTCCTGTCCTTCAAGTCTCAGCTTAAATGTCAGAGGAGCCTTCTCCACTGCCTTTACTAAAGTAGCTTGTCCCCATTACTCATTATAAGATCATCCAGTTCATTTCTTTATGTCTAAAATTGTCTCATATATTTTTATTTTTGTCTCCTCACTGCAACTCCCTCTAGAGTGTAAGTTCTGTGTGGCAGGGATCTTACATGTCTTGTTTGGGCCATACCCCTAGTCCAATGTCTGCCATATTGTAGGCCTTCAACAGATTGACTTTAGTTCATTCTAGACAAGTAAGAATGTTTAATGTTTAAAGGAAACCTGAATAAAATGCTGTATTATGTAATCTGCTTTGATGAGCCCGATTAGCATCTTCAATTCAAAAACTATTTCTGACATCAAACAAAAGTCCTTTAGCTATAAGTTAAATTTTCAGTAAAGATAGTCACTTTTTCACCTTTCAAAGGCTAATCGATTCTCCTCAAAACTTCTCTCGTTTTATCTTTTAATCCCTTATATTCATAGTTTTCCTCTCAATTCCCACATACATCTAGAAAGATTCTAACCAAAACTAAGTAGTATATTTGTAGCTAAAGCATTCAGTCAGCTTAAGAACAGGATGAAACTTCTGACCACAATGAGAGCCAGACACTTTATTACAATCTTGGGAAAGAAGTCAAAATTCAATCACTTTTCATATCACATCTTTATTTGCTCATACTTTCTTGCTAAATATTCTGGCCTCCTTTTAAACCATTTACTGTTTGTTTTTCTTTTTCACTGTTCTTCAAAGCAATATATAACTAGATTTCTCAAAGCTGCTATTAGCCCTTTTTTTCTAGCTTTTTTTTTTTTTTTTTTTTTTTTTTTGCAGGAGGTTTACTTTGTATGAGAGCTCTGAGTTTATACAAGGAAGTACTTAAGAGCAGGAAGCACTAGGTAAACCTATACCCTACAAGTAGGTAGACAGCAGCTTTTAAAGTCCATTTTCCCATATCTCTGGTTTGGATATGGTTTGTCCCTGCCAAAACTCATGTTGGCACTGGATCCTCAATGTGGCAATGTTGGGAGGTGGGGCCTGGTGGGAGGTGTTTGGGTCATGGTGTGGATCCCTCATGTAAGATTGATGCCCTATCTGGTAGGGAGGAGAAGGTGAGTGAGTTCTCACTCTGGGGTAATAAATTAGTTCTTATGACAGTGGGTTATTAAAAAGAATCTAGCTTCCTCCTATTCTCTCCCCAAGCCATCCCCACCTCTCTTCATTAACCACTCCTCGCTGCTCTCAGTCTGGATCGGAGACACAGCATTCTTTCCCCCTATGCCACATACCCTGATTACACCACCTCCCCTTTTCTGTCCTCTTGACCCAAAAACTGAATCCAAAATGAGGAAACCAAAAGAGTTTTCTCAACAAGCCAAATTGTGAAAATAATTGGGAAACTCAGAAATTTCTGAATGGTATCTTAACTTTATCTTAGTATCCTAGTATCATAGCTTTTTTTTTTTTTTTAAGTTAGTAATAAGTGGGCCACACAGAACAAGTTATACAAAATCCCTTTAAGACTTCAAGGTAGTAAGTCAAAAAACAAACAAAAACAAGGACTCAGACTTCCAGAAGGTCAAAATTCATGTTTTTCAAGCAATCTTAACTGTTCGGCCTTGAAGCTCTGCCAAGTATTTAAACATACCACAAATTCTTCAGAATGAAGTTAACACACAACAAAAATGTTACAATAATATATTCTAAGACTATCCATTCCTTTGCCTTTAATTCATTCATATTATAAAGAAATATTAAAAGGTGTACGTACCTTAGCTGGAGGCACTTTTCCAGCAGCAGTGATCTGACCGGTAAAAAACCGTCCAAAATGATTCGCAGCTAGGACAACAGCCTTATAACTTTTAAAGCAAACAAGCACAAAGATAAGTGAATAATTCCATAAAATGAAAGGTCTTAGGCTCATATATCACAAGTCATCAAAAAGCTTTATCAAAGAATAATAGCTAATGTTTATGTAGTACTTATCATGTGCCAAGAACAGTTCTAAGTTTTGTGTACATGGGGGTCATTATGATACTTTTGAGATACATAAAAATCAAGAAATGTAAAAGCCACGCAGATGGAAGGAAAGGAAACCTTCCCAGCAACACCAATAAGCCAAGCAAGTTGACACTTGGACAGGTGAATCAAAGGACGCTCTTGGCTCAGCGCCTGTGGCTCAAGGGGCTAAGGCGCCAGCCACATACACCTAAGGTGGCGGGTTCGAATCCAACCCCCGCCTGCCAAACAACAATGACGGCTGCAACCAAAAAATAGCCGGGCGTTGTGGCGGGTGCCTGTGGTCCCAGCTACTTGGGAGGCTGAGGCAGGAGACTCACTTGAGCCCAGGAGTTGGAGGTTGCTGTGAGCTGTGAAGCCATGGCACTCTACCCAGGGGGGACAGCTTGAGGCTCTGTTTCAAAAAAAAAAAAAAAAAAGGATGCTCTTGACCGTGTTTCTTGGTCATTAAATAATGGACCATAACACAGTCTGTCTCAAAACTTTCATAGTGACTCACATAAGCTTACTCCTTTAAAATTTACAATAGGCTTATGGATATAATTATTGCCTTTACTTCTCACTATATAAGTGAGAAAACTGAGACAGGGAAAGATTAAGAGACCAGCTTAATACTTTAGATATTTTCTACATAAATCTTATGTAGAAAGTTGCACATTTCTACATTGCATAACATAGCTCTTCTACAAACTAAATCAATATAGCAACAATTTATTTTCTCCCTTGGTATATCACTTACACCATAAAATACATCTTCTAACAAACCATTTGCCACATTACATCAAGGACAATAAAATGTGGTTTTAATCTGTCATTTTGTTTACTGCATCTCATTCACATCAAAAGTAAACAATTAAACTGCAAAGTAGAGTCTGTGGCATATTAGATACGCTCAAACATAAAACCACAAAAAACTTTTAGCTCATGTGTCAGCCATAAAGAGTTTTATTTACGCTAGTCTTCTTTTATGTGCTTTTTAAAAAATGATTTTCTTTTGTTGATGCCTGATTAATATGGGCCAGTTGTCAACTACTGATAGTTTCATGCATAAAATCTAATTTAATTAGTTTCTTAGAGAAGATTTCATAGCATTTTCCCATTTCTTGATTTTCCCACCCACTAAGGCAAAGTCAGCAACACACTGCATGGCTGTTCTCACCTATGGAGGAATCCTTCCCAACACAGCACTCCAGCACAACAGAGAGAGTACAGTCGATAATAAGTTATTTTACAATAATATTTATAGTAATAAGCAGTTTTTAAATAACTAAAAGAGTGGGGTTGGAATTTTCCCAACACAAAGAAATGATAAATGCTTGAGATGACGCATATCCCAGTACCCTCATTTGATCATTATACATTGTGTGCCTAGACCCCATGGGAACCACTCTTATGTACCCGTAATAATTAAAAGTAAAAAAATAGTTTGAAATGTGAAAAAGAAAAAACAGTACCCTACACATCAATAAGGAATGTATTAGTGCTAGCAGGCAAATGAAGCTTATCACCACCTTGGCCTTAAAGGTAAGAGGACACAGCCCTCCATTACTGATAGGGGCTTTGACACCAGAAGCAACATCCTCTAGAGTATACATTTTCTATTCATTACATGTTTTATAGATTTACTTAAGCAAAATCTAATTAAGATTTACTGTCTTAATTAGGTACAAATTAGATTTAACATGAGATTGCCAATATTGAAGCATTTTTGACCTACAAAGAAATTTCATCTAATACTATATATATACAAGTGTACACACACATATGAAATACAGCATACTCCCCCCACAATCTGACAGTTATTTCCTTTAGTGGATGCAAATACTTCTCTTCTACCCAGAAAGATTAAAAAGGAATATAGAGTTCATTTCCTATTTGATGACTGTGAATTCTAAAAATAAGAATCAAATGAATCTTAAAAATAATTTAAGTCTACTCTCAAAAGGGCTGCAACCTCTGACAATGATTACTAACAAAATCACTGTAAGAGAGAAGAGCTATGGTGTGAATGTTTCTGTAGCACCATTGTGCTTTTATTCAATTGAAACGGAAAAGAATCAACCTACCCAGCAATGTTGGCCATGGAGCTTAGCGCATCGTATCCCTGAGCAATTGTGACTCTTGGAACCTGGTCCATTGCCAGAACTGTAGTTTTTCTTTTAGAAAGTTTATTTAGCAAGTCCGGATTTTGTGCTGGGTAAATAAAACTAATCAGTGTTCCTGATGTCTTTAAAAGATCAGCTTCATGAACACCTAATGTTGGATTAACCATGGGGGCTCGCACCTGAGAAAAAAGTCAAAGTTAAGAATATAAATACCTTAATCGTATTCATAAGCAAACAGTGCAGTCTAGACCAGTGATTTTCAACTGGGTGTGCCAGGGCACACTGGTATACCATCAGAGG
>NW_003852458.1:10443319-10449016 GCF_000181295.1 Otolemur garnettii | reverse complement strand
TACTCACTGAGCCACAGGCGCTGCCCTTGCTTTGAAAATTTTTAAAGATCATTAATTAAATTATTTTTGAAAGAAATTTACAGCATAGTATGTATACTTTTTTTTACTCTTTTTTATTGATCAAAATAATTTAAGTGTGCCCCAGAAGTTTAACAGTAGGTTCAAGTGTGCCATGAGATTTTTTTTTTTTTTTTGAGACAGTCTCTCACTATGATAGAGTGCTCTTTCGTCACATCTCACAGCAACCTCAAACTCTTGGGCTTAAGCAATTCTCTTGCCTCAGCCTCCCAAGTACCAAGTAGCTGGGACTACAAGCACCCACCACTGCTATTTTTTGTTGCAGTTGTCATTGTTGTTTAGCAGGCCAAGGCCCAACTCGAACCCGCCAGCCTTGGTGGATGTGGCCAGTACCCTGCTCACTGAACTACGGGTGCTGAGCCACCATGAGATTTAAAAAAGGTTGAAAAACACTGGTCTAGATGATATGCTATGATTGCATTAACACTCTAGAGAGAAATCTTTCATCAATAAATTTCCGACTAAATTGTTAAGCAAAGTAAGGCACACAAAGGTGGATACCAATCTGTCCTCTGCCTAATGACCTATGGACTCATCTAAGTAAAGAGCACACACAGCCCGGAAACACAGTACTACAACAGGTTTAACAGTTAACTGTAGAGCAGTGAAAAAATAGGGAGATTCTACAACAAACCTACCCTCCCAAAACCTATTACTGTGGTAAAATTAAGATACATTAGAATGAACAGGAAGTTTTTGTTGTATGTTCAAAGATTCAATCCTTGCTAATTTAGGCAAGCGTGAGCATTTGGAGTGGTGAGGCATTAAGAACACTATAAACTAAAATCTTCATGGTAGTAAGTATAGATTGATGTCACCTTAAAATTCCAGGTGACTATTTACAGACAAACACAATTCAAACTAGTAGCCCTTCCTGAGTTGGGTTTAAGAAAAAGCCTACAATACATTCTGTTAAGTACCAAATAAGTCAATAAACAGACACTCCATATGCTTGAACATCTCAAATGTCCACTTTTTAAAGCCAAATTTTAAAAATTCCATTTTAAAAATATTTTTAAATGTTTTATATCCAAGTTTAAAATCAATCATTAATTAAAATGTATCATTTCATTAGCTCCCAGTTCATAGTAGTGCTTTTAGGCAAGTAAACACAGAAAACATAGCCTCTGGGACTTATGTTTTAAATACAAACACAAACACCAGGTCAATAATTTCATCTCACAGCATTTCACCTCAATTTACCGATGAGACACCTTTGTCTGTTATTCCCATTTCAGTTGTTGATCTGGTGATGCATATGATTCTAGGTTCTGGACCTTAATTAAGACTCTCTGACAAGGTCTATTTTTCCTCCATGAATATCTATAACATAGATTTAGTAGAAATTAGAGGACAATTTTGAATTGATTCTCCTGGCCCCTATCAAATGCTCAGCTGAGACTACTGGCATCTGAGCCAGTTAAGTCATTAGCGGAGCACATCCTGAATGTGCTCCTCAGGATAGGAACAGGATGACTCAAAATGAAAACCCCAAGGTCAAGTAGTTTATTGATGCTGATACTGTATGAAGTCATGTAACTTTCTGTATTATAGAATTTCTCAGCACATCTTTAACATGCTCATTCACATTGTGAATCCCTAAAAGGAACACAGAGCACTTCTAAAAGGTATATGTACTTTTACATCTCTTTTTTCAGACATTTCAAAAGATTTTGATTTAGTACATTAGAATGAATTATACTTATGTTCCTATTTTTCCCAAGTTCTTTTACTATATATCAGGTTATATCACCAAGTACCTGTAAACTTAAAACTTTAAAAATCTTTAGCTGACTTACAATGTATCTCCATACTATTTTTTTGTTTGTTTATTTGTTTTGAGACAGAATCTCACCCTATTGCCCTGGGGAAAGTGCTACAGCGTCATAGCTCATGGCAACCTCAAATTCTTGGGTTCAAGTGATCCCTCCTGAGTAGCTGGGACTACGATTACCTGCCAAAACACCCAGCTAGTTTTCCTATTTTTAGTAGAGACAAGGTCTCAGTCTTGCTTAGGCTGGTCTCGAACTCCTGAGCTCAGGCAATCCTTCCACTTCAGCTTCCAAGAGTGCTAGGATAACAGGCATGAGCTACCATGACCAGCCCTTACTATTTACCATTAAGTTTCTACAGTGAAAATTGGTTTACATCTTCTGCAAAACCACTTAAGATCTTATCAAAATATTCAGTGAACTTTAACTAAAGGGGGGGAGACTATGTGACTGATTCCTCTTGTAAATTAATGTAGAAAAAAATCTTATCTTTACTGAAAAAGTGAGCTATTGCTGTTTACCTTAATAAGCAAGAGGCTTGGGATTTAATGGTCAACTCGTTATCATCTGTGCTAGACTTCATATAGTCCCCTTTTTCTACAGGATTTTTTACTTCTTCAGATTTTAATTCTAATGTTATTCAGCATGTGGATTTCTACTATACATTACCTTAAGACCTTGTTTGAAAGTGGGTAAGAGTACACACCACTCAACCCAATGCTGCTTTCTCCAGAATAGTCAGTCATGCCCTCTCTAGAAATATCAGTTATGTCAGTGTAAATCATTGTGTCTTCAAGTACCTGAAGATCTCTATACATTCAGTCCCAAGCTGAATTCCACATCTTCTTTTCATTCTAGCAATAGTTAAATACTCACCTGTGGGTATTCTGGGTCTATATGAACTATGTGGTGCAAATCTTCCCTAGCCAATTAAAAGAAAATTTCCATACAGCAAACATATAATGAAATTCACTTTTTCTCTTCTCATAGTTAAACACATTGCCTGGTAAGAGTTCTATTGGAGCATGAAAAATATTCACAACATGCAACCATTTCTTTAAAAGGTATCATTTGAAAATAGGAAAAGCTGTAAAACCAGAGAAAGTAACTTAATTTTTCTATGAAAAAGAACAAAAAAAATCAGCATGCTGTAAATGGGAGGGGGGAGGGAATAATTACTTTGACCACCAAATCAGAAGCCAGTGCTTCCTTCGTCCCTTGGATTTGGGCACCTGCTGCTCTATAGTGATCATCCGAGAACTTGGAAGCTTCACCCGCCCCTGATTCCACAACGACTTTAAAGCCCTGCTTGACCAAGGCCTGAACACCAGCAGGAGATAACGCCACTCGCTTCTCATTTTGGAAAATCTCCTTGGGGACTCCAATAGTCAGTTGCTTATATGGAATTCCTACAAACAGACAAAGGCAAAAAAATACATTGGGTAAAAAACAAAAACAAAGCCCATGTTTAATATGAAATTTAAAATGGAAATGGGCAGTCTATTCTTCAAAATACAGTGCACCCATAAGCTGCTATTCAAAATAATGTTCTTGATACATAATCATAATTCTTTGACTTTTTGATAGGCAAGAAATTTTTATGTTCACTGTCCTGAAAGTTCTAAATACAGGAGAACCTCTGTAAGCTGCCCACCCAAGGGATTCTAACACACTGGCCAACATAAGGATACAGGCCTACTGTACTGATACATACATGGGGTGCATGTCGAGTCTATGAAAATAAGGTCAACTTAAAGGGGAACCAATGTAGGGAGGTGGTCAACTATGGAGGTTCTACTATATTTAATTGGTGGTTCTCTTCAAGGCAAATGACAAGTTTAGTTTACTTCTAGGGAAAAAATGGATTGAGAAATCACTCAGCATGTTAACTCCACTCATCCAACTAACCCTCTTGGGGTCTCTTGTCCTTACTTTTAACAAAGATAGAATTAGCTGTTTCAAAGAAAAATCCTATAACAGACACTTTGATGGCCTGCCATAGCCAAAGTCACCTTCGAGGCAACTTCCCATAGATTGCTCAGTGTTTTGTATCTTGAGACTCTACACACTTAGACAATGGATCAGCAACTGGGTCAAAGATAACCCATAGGGCAGACACGAGGAAAGTCAGCAGTCATAGCCTATGGGATGGCTTATATAGGAACGCTGCCTGGGGATACTCTATCTTAGCCAATGTCTACCCAACCCAATCAGATTCTCTCTCAGGGAGTTTAAATAGAGCACCCACACAATGGGACAAGGAGATTATTTGAAAGCAGAACTATGAGATAGTCAAAGGGAGATCAGGGGTACCCATGGTAGAAACATCAATAGCGATATTTAAAGAGGGAAGATAAGTCATCACTCTGAAATCCAGAGCAACATTCCACTTCTCCAAGGAATAAATGAGAGGTGTCCTGGGCTCCCATATGTCCTAAGAATTCATACAATAAACCTTTATCACAAAATATAACTGATGGGATTCTGTTCCTTGCAACCCAAAGAACCTATGTAGTACAGACTTACATTTACATATGGTTTAGGCCAGCTTTAGCTAAAGAACATGAGTTTCTTTTGCTGTTTTACTCAGTATTTCAGTATAAAAACATTTTTGTAACAAAGAGTATCTGCTTCTACATAGTTTACTAAAGTTTAGGAGATCCACTCTTGTGTATATAATTTTATATGCTGTATATTAAAAATGAATAAAATCATCTCTATAGAAGTAACTTTTTTTAATTTGTTTCATAGAGGTAGAGGGTACAGGTTGAATTCCATTACATGTATATACTGTATAGTTACAGACTCTGGGCTTCTGGTGTTACCCATCACCCAAGTGGTATATACTGTACCCCATATGTAATTTTTCATCCCTCCCCCTCAAACAATCTCTCCCCATGTGAGTCTCCAATTTCTATTACACCACTTACAAAGTAACTTATTAAGAGACCTTAGAGGGATTAAGTTAACCTGGAAATATCTGAATTGGAACATCATCTTAGATCCCCCACTACTTATGTAGTGATAATTCATAATAACCAAAAAGCAAGCAAATGCTGAATCTTACTGTCTACTTGAAAGAGAGGAAGGAAAATAATAGAGACCTGGCAAATATTTGGATTGATGTGGAAAGTTAAACTACTATACTTACCTGAAATTTACTTATCTGACAATCTCAAATTATCTAGGCCCTACATGCCAAAAGTCAAAAAAGTTACCAAAGATGACTAAAATTATGTCAGAAGTATTTAGGAGCTGACATGAAAGGGCTTCCACTGGCCATATATGAGATCATTTGATTGTGCATATACACAGAAACTGAGACACCGAAATTGGTTCAATAATATAAAGAGAAATCAGCCAAACCTAGAATGCTGAAAATTCTATAGGACAACAGCTAAATTCCTCAACAAGTAAACTAAAAGGAAAAAAGAGGAAGAGATTAACTTAACTGTTTGGACTTTGAATAAGACAACAGTGAAAGAAAGAGAAAGAGAGAAAGAAAGAGAGAAAGAGAAGGAGAAAGAAAGAGAGGAAAAGCAAAGAAAGAAAGAAAAGAAAAGAAAGAATTTAAAAAAATATGAATACTGACTAGAATTACTTACCACGCTTTTCTATTGGTAATAAACTGGTAGCTATACATATATTAAAGAAAAATGGACTCTTTATATTTTAGAAACAAAAAATATTATCCAGGAAACAGTCAAGGACCAGAAATTAAGCAAACACGTCTCATACACAGTCAATATAGAAATCTTAATTTCCATGGATTTATTCACAAGAACAATTATAATATCCCAAATGCAGTTAATAACCTTTATTTTAGGCTCGGCGCCTGTGGCTCAAG
>NW_003852458.1:10439450-10443167 GCF_000181295.1 Otolemur garnettii | reverse complement strand
GGTTGCTGTGAGCGTGATGCCATGGCACTCTACCCAGGGGGATAGCTTGAGGCTCCCTCTCAAAAAAATAAATAAATAACCTTTATTTTATAAATAATTATATGACATTTGATAATCTGGCTTTTCAGAGCAGTTTGAACAAAAGTATCTGAAGATAAAGTTGGGGGCTGTTGGAGGTTTTAGGGACAGGTACCATGCCTATAGTGACCTGTCATCTGTGAAAAAAAGGCTGTGAAATCAAATCAAGGCAGATGTAAGAACTCAAAATGCCTAGCAGTATAGAGGACCTTAATGAGTAGAGAAACAGTCCTACAAACTTTAAAAACAAAGAAGGGCATTACTCTATGTGACAGAAGTTGCCCCTAAGAGATCCATCCTGTTGCTCCACCTTAGTAACACAATACCATTTTTAGTTGGGTATGCTACCATCTGTAATAAAAGTCCAACAAAAGTACCTGACAGGTACAAGTGGGCCACATGCCACTGACCAACGAGGGACAGAAAGTACTGGGATAGACAGTCCTTGGGGAAAACCGCTGAAAGGGAGCTGACTCAGCTGAGAAGGGCCCCTTGTGGGCCTCTCCTCCTTCTGGCTGTAATCCAGAACAGAAGCAAGCAGGGATCATATCAGGGAAGGTCTTGACCACTGGAAGACTTCACTCTTACTCTGCGTAAGCTGGGAAGCCAGATGCAAATTTTGAGTAGAGGAGAGGCATAATCTTACATTTTAAAAATATTACTCTCACTGTCTTCTGCCAAACAAACCATACAGGATAGAGACAGAAAGCCCATTTAGGAGCCTAGTTTATTGGTCCAGGTGACAGATGAAGGTGGCCTGGACCAAGATGATAAAAGTGTCAATCATCTCAAAAGTGAGAAGAGGATACATTCCAGATACAAAGTAGAACTGACCTATACCTACTAGGAGGATGTAAATTGATTCCAAGGTTTCTGATTAACTGTGATCAAGTTGCTATTTACTAAATAGAGAAGCACTAACATTAATCAATTACTAAATTTAGTGCCTAAGTCCTGAGCATAAAGGAACTATATATGGTAAATTCCCCAGGACTAAGGAGGAACAAGGAATTGCTGCTAGGAGAAATGGTTACTGGGAGCAGTAGGTACAATTCAACTGGTTTATCTTTTTTCTATCTTTCCTTCTCTGTTAGCACTAGCAACTGGGAACCTCTGTAGTATACGGAAAACATAAGACAGTACTTACTTGTTTTTTTTCTTTAAAATGATCCCCCTCACAACAACCCTAGGCCACAAAACTGCATGGCTTTTTCTTTTATCTATTGTCAGGAGATCTATTAGCTCCTATGACTTGGGGGTTTGATTTACAAACACTGAAATGTGACTTTACCTGGTTTGACAGGAGCTTTACACCACAGCGCCTGATGAGTATGAAACGTTCGTAAAAAATCTTTCTTCCTAGGTAGAACCTTGCAGGACCCCAAATTGCTAAATAAAGGACACGAACAGCCAGTCACCACTGTTTTAAGTAGGTTTGCCATGCTGGTAAAAGCTCCCAATTTTCTGAATCCTCAATTTGCTGAAGGCCAATCCCTAAAAGGAAAGAAAATAAAATGTTTATATGCTGAGAAAAAAATTGACTTTGTCTTTTGGAAATGAAAAACATTTTTTAAAACCCCACTGATCTAAAGACAGTTATACATAGGTATCTACAAAGAACGTATTTGCTTACTCCTTTCTTACAGAAGATGCTTCTAAAGTTTGTTTTCAGTTCAGGGATTTAAAACTTAGAACCCTTTCTCCCACTAAAATTGAAGTTAGAAAATCACTATTCATTTCAAAGCTAGGTCACATAGGTCTATTTGATCCTAATGTGGGTTGAAAGTTTAAACACACACACACACACACACACACACACACACTGCTACAGAGTCAATTCACATCTTACATGAAAGTAATCTTCTGAGTCAGCATGCCCAACAAAGATTGCATATAATCAAAGTTACCTTTCACTTTCCCTTTAATCGTCTAAAATGCTATACAATACAATGGTAACTTACATTTAGCTACTTAATACAAAAAACACTGCCATCCTATTTGGGGTAACAGGGCACAGCCCAGAAAACCCCTGAACTGAAGCTGGCTGAGTGAACACAACATTAAGTTTGCCAAGTACACCTCTGAAGAAAATTAAATATGCATGGATGAGACTCCAAGGAAAAAAAATGAAATAAAATGTCCCTAGTAACTTTATCACATAGGCTTGTCCCTATGGATGCAGGAACTGTGAACTCTTTTGTCAGTAGTTCTCCTGAGTGGCCACCTTCTGCCAACTCTAAGCAGAATGGTGAGATGTCACTGGCTTCTACTGTTGTTGAGGCTTCACCAGTTACCTTCGTTGCCCTTTTTGGGAGTTCCCCAGGGATACATGATTGCTAGGTACTCCAGCCACCCCCACAATTCCCAATGATCCTCCAATTTCTTATCCTTCCTTCAAGAATGAGAATCAGAAAACTTAGAATTCTATTCATCAAATTCAGCTAACCTTCGTTGCCCTTTTTGGGAGTTCCCCAGGGATACATGATTGCTAGGTACTCCAGCCACCCCCACAATTCCCAATGATCCCCCAATTTCTTATCCTTCCTTCAAGAATGAGAATCAGAAAACTTAGAATTCTATTCATCAAATTCAGCTAACACTACCAACAGTGCACTTAGGTTCTGACCCATCATGTGGACCCCCCAACAGGGCCAAACACCTGATCCCAAAAGACTCCATAAATAGTCTCTCAGATGAAAAGGGATTTAGTTCATTTTTTTTTTTTGAGACAGAGCCTCAAGCTGCCCCCCTAGGTAGAGTGCCATGGCATTACAGCTCATAGCAACCTCCAACTCCTGGGCTCAAGAGAGTCTCCTGCCTCTGCCTCCCAAGTAGCTGGGACCACAGGCGCCCGCCACAATACCCGGCATTTTTTTGGTTGCAGCCATCATTGTTGTTTGGCGGGTCCGGGCTGGGGATTCGAACCCGCCACCTTAGGTGTACGTGGCTGGCGCCCCAGCCGGTTGAGCTATAGGCGCTGAGCCGATTTAGTTCATTTTTAATTTCACAACTGCTGGCACAACTCCCTGAAGACATTTCTTTAAAGTTGCAGAAAGCAATACTAGTAATGGAAATTCTCAATCCAGGCAGTGCTTATTTGTAAGATGCCCTTTCATTCAACAAACATGCATGCAGGGCAGAGTCTCAGAGGCATTGCTGTTTGGAGCACTTACGGAATCAAACTGGAATGGGTCACACACTATGAGGTAAGAAAAGTCAGTAAGTACTAACACCGCAAAGCAGAGTAACACAAGTTCAGAGTTCTTCAGAGGATCAAACACAGATTGTGCCTCTTAGAGGGCTCAGAAAAGGAAGGGAAAGGCATTCAAGGTGGAGAAAATCAAATGAAAAAAGCTGAAGAAGAGGAAGAATGCAAGAAGCGTTTGGGCATGCCATTAAAAACATGTGTAAATAATACGTTGCATCTGAATTTTAAATCTTCAGTGTTACTACATATGTCATTTCATTTTGGTCCTAAAGTATTCTCAAGTCCAATAAATGCCCTCCTCATTCATTCATAGCTTATGTCTAGGCTTATTCATGGCTAAGAATGTGGAGCAAACGACTTTAAGATACAGCCACACAGTCAAAACGTATGTTGAATCTATGCCAAGGACCAAGTTAGATACAAAGATATAT